>NW_006921617.1:18389557-18390144 GCF_000298275.1 Orycteropus afer afer | reverse complement strand
CAAGTGCAAACAGCCAGGTGCATTACTAGGCTCAGGTCCCTGGTTTGTGGTTGACTAAATAACCTAAATGTTAGCATTTCAAACCTACCTAGTGAGGATAAAGGACTGGCAATCTGCTTCCATAAGGATTACAGCCAAGAAAATCCCATGGAGCAGTTCTACTATATAACACATGGGTTCACCATGAGTCAGAATCAATTCAATGGCAAAAGGTCTGTTTTTTCGTTATTAGGCTTGTGGAGAAATTTTTGAACTCTTGTCCTTGTATGATTTCCTAAAAGGGAGATTGCTACATCAAAAGGCAGTGATATTTTTATTCCTCTTGATTTATTTTGCCAGACTACCTTCCTAAAAGAAGTGGTATAGCATCACAGAAGTCAAAAACATGGCCTATAGAACAAGACTGCTTATTTAAAATTCTGCTTCTCTAACTTTCTAGCTTTGTGACCTTATACAAGTTACTTAAACTCACTTTGTTTTCCTTATCTATATAATGTTGTTGTTGTTGTTATTATTTGCCGTCGAGTCGGCCCCGACTCATAGCGACCCCTCCTTGGGTTTCCGAGGCAGTATCACTACGGAAGTAG
>NW_006921617.1:18383255-18387842 GCF_000298275.1 Orycteropus afer afer | reverse complement strand
GAGAATCAATCATAGGCTTGTGGAATGGTGATGTCATGAAGCTGTTTCAAATTGTTATTTAAAATCATTGTACAAATGTTATCTAAAATGCTCTGGTCTATATTTTTGTCAAAGAGCAAACTGGAGTCTGCATTACAATTAAAATGAAGAGTTTTATTGAAGGAGTAGAATAGCTCAGGTTGGGTAGCAGTTCAGGAGGACTCACAAAAGTACTCCAGTACTCTTGGAGTGAAAGGACTCCTTCACAGAATTTAGGTACAAAAAATCCAGGAACTTAAAAGAAAAGAATTCTGATTGGTTGAAATTTATAAAATCATGATTTAACAGAAACCAGGCAGTTCCAAGATTTTGTGACCATTGTTTTATTAATCATAATGTTTGAGTAAAATTTTGCTAATCTATGCACATAACAACACCAACATGCATATTTCAGGGGCCAGCCTGCGTGGATATCCTTACTGAGAACATGCTGTGGGAGGAACAAGGAAGAGAGCCCTCAGGGAGGCTTCCTGAGGTATGCTGGCTAGTTGACTTCTGAAAGTCAACTCAAAATAAGCAGCAAATACAAAAATTGAGTCCAGTCTGTAGCGGTAGCAGAAGCCTCTCCTCAGGCCAAGTACCTGTTTTTTTTTTCATGCAATAAATATTTATTGACTAGTTATTATGATCCAGACATTGTTTTAAATGTTAAAAGTAGTTAATTAAACAGACAAAAATTTCTGCCTCATTAAACACATTATATATAGTCCTTTCCATAAATACCAAGATAAGACCATTGCCATTGAGTCAATTATGACTCACAACAACCATGTAGGACAAAATAGAACTGCTCTATAAGGTCACCAAGGCTGCAAATCCCTATGGAGGCAGACTGCCACATCTTTCCCCTGCAGAGTGGCTGGTACGTTCAAACCCTAAGGCTTTTGGTTAGCAGGTGAGAAGCACCTAGAATTTTAAAAGCTCCTTCACAGAACTCTTCTGATCAAGAATTTCTGTAAAAAATTCACTGATCACTATTAAAAGAATGTCTTCTTCTGGATAGACTTATTTTCCTTGCACTTATTAGATGTTTGCCTACTTAAAATAGATTTTTAAGACCCAAGACATACAGTCCGGTACCATCTCTTCATTGGTAACTGCTTACCTTGTTAAGCCATTAAGACCCTGGTTGTATTGTGCAGATAGCTGGGCGCTAATGCTGACATGTTCACCATGCTATACCTTGGACCTCTGCCTCTGTGGTCTTCTAAGAAGTGGGTGGGTAAGAGCAGAACCAAATTAATAAGAGTACTTGGCATAGAGGATCATCAACCAAAATGAGGAGCTGAACTATTCTCTAAGGTATTGGTGTTTCTTCAAACCACAAGACTTTTGCATAGCAAGCAGTGTTGCTTTCTGAGTCCAAACATTTGAAAAACATTTCATAAAATATTTGATTAATTTTATAATAATTATTATAATGATTAATAGAATTAATCTAATTTGGATAATTGAACATAACCAACAACCAATTTTAATAAGTAAAATTATCAAGAAAGGGGAATTGGAAGAAGGTTGGCAGTTCAAACCCACCAGCCACTCCTCGGAAGGAAGGTTGGGCAATCCTACTTCCGTAGTGATACTGCCTCGGAAACCCAAGGAGGGGTCGCTATGAGTCGGGGCCGACTCGACAGCACATAACAACAACAACAACAATTTAAGCCAGGTAGCTTTCTGGTAGACTTGTTTAAGATCTTCTTATACTTGTCCTGATGTATTTATCTAAATACAAGTGCTATTAGCAATTGTACAAACTCTTCCTTGTACTAGACCAGAATGAAGGGCAATTTTCTTATCCACACAACTTTGGCAAAAGAGTTGAAAGATTTTTGATGAGCTTCCATGCTATTGGCTAGTCCATTTGTTGTTTGGCAAGGCACGATAATGTCCAAGCATAGAGCTCATTATTAAGCCATCAGAAGCACAGATAATATTATTTCTAGGAACTCTGGTAGCGTATTGCCTAAGGCACTTGATTGCTAACCAGAAGGCTGGTGGTTCAAACTCACCAGCCACTCCTCTAAAGGAAGGTTGGGCAATCTACTTCTGTAGTGATACTGCCTCAGAAATGACTATGAGTCAGGTCTGACTCAACGGCACATAACCACAACAATAACAGTGTTACTTTGTGGAGAAAGGGTGGTTTGGTTGACTTTTTTGAGTCATTCTTCAAATAGTTATTACAAATAGACAATAGCCCCTGATGTGTAGGGTGGTAAATGCTATGCCAAAAGGGCAACTTTTCTTTACTCCTGCTGCAAAGTCATTCCATAAAAGTTTGAAGATACCTGGGATTCCTTGGTAGTATGAGCAGTCAATCAGTACATGAGTAAAGATTCTCTGTATTTTCAGTACAGAATCTTTTAAGCTTTCCCCTGTACCATTGATTTGAGGATACTGAGTTAAATTAAAACATGGCACATGGGGACTTGTTAATTCTTGAGGATGCCACACATGTAAAGCCTGGTTAAAGGAAATGTTAGGATTTACAATAGAATCAGGTACAGAGTTATGGGTAAATATAGGCATAGCTAAAGGGTCTGAATTAGAAAGTTCGGATTTTGGGATATGATGATAAATTCAACAGTCAGTAAGATTATAGGCACTGGCAACTGATTGAGCTAATCTAAGAAAGACATCATCTTGTCAGGCATCAGCAAATGTCACAATATACAGTAAGAATAGTTTTAAGAAAGGCTTTTAAAGTGTAAGCATACAAGATACAAAGTAATTCAATAAAGCAAATGCCATAAGAATAATATCTGAGATAAAGCAAAACGCTTTCTTCAGTTATATGCATGGAAAAAAGAGGATATTAAAACAAGGGATAATATTGTAAGTGTGTGTCTTAGTTTTCTAGTGCTGCAATAACAGAAATACCACAAATGGGTGGCTTTAACAAACAAGAATTTATTCTGTTGCACTTTAGGAATCTAGAAGACCAAATTTAGGGTTCCCACTCTAGAGGCTGGGTAAAGGCCCCTCAACCTTGGGCTTCAGCTCTGCCTCTTGTTCCAGGCCCACTGAAGTGGAGACTTCTGACTCATACAGCTACTGCTTAATGAGGCTGATGAACCTAAGATTGGTGGATAAAATAGCATAATCCTAAAATCAGCAGACAATACAGTAGGCTGCAGTTCAAGTCCAGGAACTGGAGATGAACACTTGGCCAACAGCACAGTCTGAATGTGCCAAAAAGCTCAAGAACTTCCCAAAGTGTCTCCATATATACTGGAAGTGGGCCACACGCCTAAGGTAACTCCCCTTCAACTACTTAACTGTTCACAACAGTTTCCATTTTGGAGTTATTTTCAGTCTTCTTATGTGGAATAACTACATCCAGCTGCCAAGCCACTCAAAACCATGACCCAGTCAAGTTGACACACAATCCTAACTACCCCATGTATAATAAAGCAACTATCCTAAGAATACTAGTAATCAGGAAACAAAGTCCAGCATTTCAGTAGGTAGCGTGAAATCTTGCTCTGTAATGTTGGGAGGATTGTCTTCTTTTGACATCATCTCCTTTGGGTCACAAAGGTATTTGGATTTCAGCTTAAGACCTTCATTAGGTTTCATAGACCAGGCAGGGGCTTTAGCCTTCTTTAACTAAAACAGATAGATCCAAGTTTTAACTCCCAGTAATTCAGCAGCACAAAGATTTACTGAGAAGGATTAAGTAGAGTCCCTTCCAGAAAGGTTCCAATGAGTCTTCCCAATTGATATTTCCTGGGGAGCGGTTAAGCAGATTTTTTGTTCTAGTTTCTGGTTATCAAAAGTTTCTCTAACCTGGGAAAAATATCTTTCAGAATATTAGAGTAAAGATTACTGATGTAAGTAACATAAGGAAGATAAGGGAGAACCCATTCATCTTTGAGAAACTACTTCTCTTACCATAGTCACTTAAGTATTGATTTCTTGGAATTCATGTTGTTGTTATGTGCTGTCAAGTCATCTCTGACTCGTAGCAACCTTATGTACAGCACAACCAAACACTGCCCAGTCCTGGGCCAGGTCCATAATCTTTGCTATACTCGAGCCCATTGTTGTAGCTGCTGTGTCAATGCATCTTATTGAGCACCTTCCCCTTTTTCGTTGTCCCTCCACTTTACCAAGCGTGATATCCTTCTCCAGGGAATGATCACTTCTTACAACATGACCAAAGTAGGTGAAACAAAGTATGGTCATTCTTGCGTCCAAGGAGCATTCTGGCTGCACTTCCTCCAGGACAGATTTGTTAGTTCTTTTAGCAGTCCGTGGAACTTTCAGCATTCTTTGCCAGCACCACAACTCAAAAGCATCGACTCTTCTTCAGTCTTCCTTATTCACTGTCCAGCTCTCACATGCATGTGAGGCAATTGAAAATACCATGGCATGTGTCAGGTGCACCTTAGTCTTCAATGAGATATTTTTGCTCTTCAGCACTTGAAAGAGGTATTTTGCAGTCAGTTTGCCCAGGGCTATATGTCATCTGGGGAGCTCTGGTAGCATAGTGCCTAAGGCACTTGACTGCTAACCAGAAGGCTGGTGGTTCAAACCCATCAGCCA
>NW_006921617.1:18377602-18382085 GCF_000298275.1 Orycteropus afer afer | reverse complement strand
TATTGACCAATTCTTTTTGGCACAGTGACTCTGTGTATTCTTCTTGTGATATTTCCTGTATAATTTAATATTTTGCCCATAGAATCTTTCAATATTGCAACTTGAGGCTTACATTTTTTCTTCAGTTCTTTCAGCTTGATAATGTGGAGTATGTTCTTACCTTTTGATTTTCTAACTCCAGGTCTTTGCACATTTCATTATAATAATTGACTCTGTCTTCTCGAGCTGCTCTTTGAAATCTTCTATTCAGCTCTTTTATTTTATCATTTCTTCCATTTGCTTTAGCTACTCTTTGCTCAAGGGAAAGTTTCAGAGTCTCTTCTGTGATGCATTTTGGTCTTTTCTTCCTTTCCTTTGTGTTTAATGACTGTTTGCTTTCTTCATGGATAATGTTCTTGATGTCATCCCACAATCCCTCTGGTTTTTGGTCATTGGTGTTCAATGCATCAAATCTGTTCTTTAGATGGTCTCTAAATTCAGGAGGGATATATTCAAAGTCATATTTTAGCTCTCATGGACTTGTTTTCATTGTCTTCAACTTCATCTTGAACTTTCATATGAGCAGTTGATGGTCTGTTCCACGATTAGCTCCTGGACTTGTTTTGGCTGAAGATATTGAGCTTTTCCATTGCTTCTTGCCACAGATGTAGTCAATCTGATTCCTGTGTACTCCATCTGGTGAAGTCCACATGTATAGACACCATTTATGTTGTTGAAAAAATATATTTGCAATGAATAAGTCATTGCTCTTTCAAAATTCTATCATGTGATCTGCAGCTTCATTTCTGTAACCAAGGCCATATTTTCTAGCTACTGGTGATTCTCATTTGTTTCCAACTTTTACATTCCCATCACAAGTGATGATCAGCACATCTTTATTGCATTTTCAGTCAATTTCAAACTGCAGAAATTGGTAGAAATCTTCAGTTTCCTCATTTTGGCTTTGGTGGTTGGTGCATCAATTTGAATAATAGTAGTATTAACTGCCTTTCTTCATAGGCATATGGATATTATCTTATCACTGACAGTATTGTACTTCAGGATAGATCTTGAAACATTCTTTGTGATGATGAATACCACAACATTCCTCTTCAACTTTCATTCCCAGCATGGTAGATCATATGATTGTCTGATTCAAAATGACCAAAATTGGTCCATTTCAGCTCAATAAAGCCTAGGATATTGATCTTTATGCATTCTATTTCATTTTTTACAATTTCCAATTTTCCTAGAATTTTCATACTTCATACATTCCATGTCCCGATTATTAATGGATGTATACAGCTGTTTCTTCTCATTTTATCATGTCATGTCAGCAAATGGAGGTCCCAAAAGCTCTACTTTCTCCATATCACTAAAATCACTTCTACTCTGATGAGGCAGCTCTTTCCAAGTGGTATTTTGTGTGCCTTCTGACCTGAGGGGGTCATCTTCTGACACTATATCGGACAATGTTTCAAGTCTATTCATAAAGTTGTCCAGTAATATGTCAGACAGTGTTTACTGCTATTCATAATGTTTTTTCCTGGCCAATTCTTTGAGAAGTGGATGGCCTCTTCCTTCTTCTGAGTCTGTCTCAGTCTGGAAGCTTTAGTGTACCCATCCACCATGGGCAACCCTGCTGGTGTTTGAAACACCAGTAACACAGCCTCCAACCTCACAGTGACACACAAGCCACCACAGTATGACAACTGACAGAAAAGTTCATTTCCCTTAGCTGTTCCAAAACCACTCCACCCACTTCTTGGCCTTCCCCCTACCTGTTGGCCATCTGTACTGGCTTCCTGCTTCCTACCTGGGTGGAAGATCCTCCATCCCTTACTATGGAGTTCATAGGTGGAATCATTTGAAACACTCTGAATAGATTTATTCAGAATTTTGACATGTACTATAACATCTTCTAATGCTATATGAGATACGCAAATAAAAATTAAATGAATGCATCATTAAAGTATAGATCTGGACTAATGAGAGAGAAAAAAAAAAAATAAGTTTCTTATATCTAGACAAGAGAACAAGGAGCTCTGGTGGTGTAGTGCCTAAGACATTTGACCACTAACCAGAAGGCTGTTGGTTCAAACCCACTAGCCACTCCATGGAGGGAAGACTGCATGTCATACTTCTGTAAAGATTTCTTGCCTTGAAAACTCAACAGGGGTTGTTATTGACTCGATGGCAGTGAGTTTTTTAGTGAGACAAGAGAACACTGAACGTCAGCAATATTCTCGTATAAACCTTATACAACTCTTATTTGTTTACTCAGTATTCTGTAGTTAATTTTAGACCCAAGAAAGTCTGGATTAGATGTAGTCTAAATATTACATCAGCTTCTACATAAGAGCTCTAGAAATCCTGATTTTGTTCAGTAGTGTCCACAATTTAAACATTATAGTCCTTTTCACAACTATGACATAGCCCATTTTGGTTGAAATGTTTTATCAAGAAAAGTAAAACTTATCTGCAGATGACAAACTTGAAATAGTCATAATTAACGTATAATGATAATATTTCTTATATGTGAAAGATCAAAACACAAACTTTAGGTAAGAATATCTCTAAACATAATGATTAATCTTGATTTTAAAAATTTTAAATATAGCATATAATAATCTTGAGACATACTAAATAGTCAGGATATTGCAAGAATAAACTAAGATCATCAAGTTTCTAAATGTCTGAACAGTAATAAAAATTCCATGGGTGAACAATGTGAATTCTTCAGTTCAAATCATTAGCTTGATGATGATAGATTCAAAGGAAAATAAAGCTATAATGGAGTGAATAGTTGAAATAGTAAAATTATGACATAATATTGTGCAACTTTTATTTACATTTGGCAAACATAGGTAACATATAAATTTTAGCCAAAAGAAAATTTTGCACTTCTACTCTTTTGGCAACATGTTCCAAGCAATTCATAATATATTGAGCAAACTTGTTTTTTTTAATAGCATTTTTTTTCTTCTTATGAAACAGAAATTATTCTTTTGTGGCTTTCTATAAAGTTTCAAAGTTGTCAGGAATTTATCATTTGTCACAGAGAGAAAAATACTTGAGTTATTTAACCAAAGATCTTGAACATAAAAATCCTAGCTTATTTTTTTTTTTTTTAATCATATGGCTGGGTCTTGGACTCAAGGATTTATTCTAATGATAAGCCAAACCCTTGACTTCAATACAAATTACACAAAGAACAAACTAATTCTTCAACTCAGTAACCAAAGGAAATTGTTATCATTAATTGAGAAGATAATGAGAAACTCAGTTTTTGTTATATGACATTTGATATGCAAGCTATTAAAAATCTCATAAATTAACCCATCAAGCTTCAGTTGCAACTGATGAAAACTTTGAACATGTCAAATAAATTGTCTTTTTCAATAAACTTTTCAAACTTTGTCTTTTGTGCAGCTCTTTAAGTGGCAATAATGAGCACACTTATCAACAGACCCAGATATCTTTCCTCTGTGGCATAAAAAGTAAAAGAGTATAAACTTGGATATTAACTCAATTTAATATCACTAAATTACCTAAAGATCTTGGCAATTATTTTAAACTTACATACTATGAAATATAATTGCCACAGAAATAAAATTTGTTTAAATAACCTATATTTTTATTTAACCTTTGCCATTTCATTTTAGGTATGTCTCATTGTGATTGCTGTGTTTGGGGTTCTTGGAATTCTACAAAAAAGAGCACTTGTTTACATTTCTTTAATGATGGGGATCCACCCAATTTTTGATAACTACAGTACAACAGCATATTATTTTCTTTTATCATCTCTTACTTTGGGAGGAGTCTTTTAAAAGCTTCCCAGTAGCTACATGGCTTCAGAGATGGTGCCTGCCTGAAAAGGTCTGATCCTGACTTGCCCTTTGGCTTGTGATTAGAAAGAAGAATTAGTCATCTTAATTTATATGGGAGCTCACATACATTTACATTTACTTAGGTATTTTTAAATAGAAGAGATAATTAAATTCTTTCACTTTTATGATTTTCTTGGTAAGCAGTTTAGCCTTTTCCTGTGTTCCAATTTCTTGTTTTAGTTAAGTTTTGATGTTACAAATGTCTTTGTAAGTTAATTCATGAAAATTACTGCCATTAATAGACAAATTTGGAAAATCTTTCTGGTAGCATAGTGCCTAAGGGATTTGCTTGTGCTAACCATAAGTCTGGAGGTTCGAACCCACCAGCCACTCCTTGGAAGGAAGGTTGAGAAATCTACTTTCACAGTGATATTGCCTCAGAAACCCAAGGAGGAGTCGCTAGGACTTGGGTTTAACTCGATGGCAGTGAGTGAGTGAGTTACTCATCATAAGAATAAGAGTAATTTGAGAAGAAGTTTGTTTAGCTACCTTGTCTTGAATGTTGTTTCCTTTAATTTCTTCACTCCTAATTACTCCTGAAAGTTAGAAGATCTGAGTAAAGTTGTCAGAGTTTTAGTCATTCTGGAATTAATAAAAATTAATTCATTTTTTAA
>NW_006921617.1:18369583-18376477 GCF_000298275.1 Orycteropus afer afer | reverse complement strand
AATTTTTATTGTGATTTGGCTGACAGTTTAATTTTGGCAATAATGCTTACAAGACCAGAATTAAAACAGACAAGACAAACAAAACTAGAATCCATCAATAATTCTCAAAGAGTTCAACACAAGAAGGCAGAGCTTGAGATAACATACAAACAAAAAAAGAAAATGAAAATTGTGGGCAAGTCACTCCAACATACAATCACCAATTAAATATAAGCACAAAAGCATCACAATGCCTCAGAGACAATAAAACATTACAGTGCACACAAAAAAGCAAGATAAACCAGGTGAAACAAGGGACCAGGACACATACCCAAAACACATCCCTGAGGAAGATGCAGCATTGGAACTCCCTGATAAGGAATTCACAAGAATTATATTTAGATATGTTCAGTGATTTGAGAGACAGATCAAGGAAAAGACTGACAAAATGGAGGAAAACACAGAGAAAACCCTAGAACAATTTCAAAGACAATACAAGAACAAAATGACAAAATAAATGAAAAATTAGAAATGATACAAAATCTACACATAGAAATCCAGAAGATTAATACTAAACTTTCAGAAATAGATAAGACATTGAAAGGGCAAAGGAGTAGAATTGAATCAGTAGAAGACAGAATTAGTGAGAATGAAGGCAAATACCTCAATACTTCTTTGGAAAGGGATCAGTTAGAAAAAAGATCAAAACAAAATGAAGAAAGCCTAAGGTTATGTGGGATGCCATCAAAAGGAAGAACCTATGTGTAATCGTAATTCTAGAACAGGAAGAAACAAATAAAATCACAGAAAAAAATTGTTGAAGATTTGTTGGAAGAGAATTTTCCTGGTATGATGAAAGATGAGAATATATCCATTCAGGAAATCCAATGAACCCCAAATAGGATAAACTCCAAAAGAAAATCACCAAGACATATCATATCAAACTCACCAAAACCAAAGACAAAGAAAATCCTGAAAGCAGCACAGGAAAAATGAAAAGTTACTTACAAGCTGCAACCCATAAGAATAAGCTTGGATTTCTCAACAGAAACCATGCAGGTGAGAAGACAATAAGATGTTATATATAAAACCCTGAAAAAGAAACATTTCCAACCAAGAATTATGTACTGAGCAAAATGTTGTGGAGAGTCAAGGAAAGGAGGAAAAGTTTCTTTGTTGGATGCCAGGGGTGGGAGGGGAATGAAGGGGAGGAAACATTGAAAAAAAAAATGCATTGACCCATGTCACTTTAGTTTTGTGTATTTCACTATACATAAATTATATTTCAATAAAATGCATTTTAAAAAATAAATGCTATTACATATCCAATCTTAAAATAACAGTAATAACAATAAGCTACAAATGGATACATAAATAGACACTTAAGCTGAACAGGGATAAGAAGACAAATGGAACTGTACCCATGGTTTTTAGAGAAGATATTCTACAGAGGATATTTTAATATATGTACTTACATATGCTGTATATATACCCACAAATATAGGAAAGCATATCGAATTCAAAGATATAGCCATAACCAAACATCTTGAGTTGGTGGATCTAGGGGCTCATAACTTTAGTCTCAGGGGACATCAAGGGGAAGTGTCACAATATAGTCCACAAAGAAAATGTATACTTATTTTGGTGAGTAGTAACTAGGGACTTAATTAAAAAAGAAAAAGAAGGCAGAGCTCGAGATTCAAAAGAGCTTACTCCAGCAAGTAGTGAGAATCTGTGGAAATGGATGAGCTTCAGTAGGCTTATGTTAGCACCAGAATTCCTTGCTCTCTTGAGCCTCTGAAGATGTCCTCAAATTTGCCACTTTTGACATCGAAAAATGTCAAAGAGAAAACTGGGGTCTGTGTTAAAATTAAAGTGAAGAGTTTTATTGGAGGAATAGAATGGTCTAGAACAGACAGCACTTCATGAGGATTTACAAAGAACTCCAGTGTGAAGAATCCTCCACAGAATTTATTTATTCTAACTTTTTTATTGTGATGTGGGTGAAAGTTTACAGAACAAATTGGTTTTTCATTCAACAGTTCATACACATTTTTTTTCATGACATAGATTGCCGTACTACAATGTAACAGCATTCTTCCCGCTTCCTCCCTTTGATTGCCATTCCCTTTTGTCTTTCTTTCCTATCCATTCCTACTTTCTGAGCTTTATCCCTGGGCAAATGCTGCCCTTTTGATCTAGTATGCTTGATTGTTCTAAGGAGTCCATACATCCCTGGTATTATTGTTTGTTCTATAGGCCTGTCTATTGTTTAGCTGAAAGTTGAGCCAAAGTGGTAGTAAGTTCAGTTCCAAGTCTGAAAGATGACTAAAGGCCATAGTCTCAGAAGTTCCACCAGTCTCTCTAAGACCAGTAAGCTTGGTCTTTTTGTTTTCTTATTTTTAATAATTTAGAGTTTTGTTCTACATTTTTCTCCCACTCTACCCAGGACCTTCTACTTCAATCCCTTTCAGAGAGGTTGGCAATGGTATCTGGGCATCTTTTTCTTCTGGTTGCAGAGTCATGAAGGCTGAAGTTCATGTGGTCTACTAGTCCCCTAGGCACATTTCCATGTGTCTTTAATTTTCTTCACTTTTCTTTGTTCTGGACTACAAGAGACCAATAGTTGTACCTTAGAAGTCTGTTTGAAAGCTTTTAAGATCCTAGTCACGACTTACCAAAATAAGATGTAGAAAAACATGGACTATGTTATGCCAATTGACTTTGATGTCCCCATGACTATGGTCCTGAGTCCCCAGGCCCAGAGACTCACTCTCTCAAAGTATTTGGTTATGGCTAAGAAGTTTTCATAACTTTGTCCCCTGTTAGCTCTATTATAAATATGCACATTTTTACATCAGATGAAAATACGTATCTAGAAATATTGTTGGCTAAACCTATATATGGCCATGGATATAGCCATTTGCCTGACCATACCTGATCATCTTACCTATCTAACTATGTATCCACTCATGGATTATCGTTTGTTATTACTGATTAAGCCACAATACTGATATTGTGGATGTAATAGTGTTTACCTTTTGTTGTCTGTAACTCTTATGTACCTCTCCCTGTTTTCCTTGTCCTTAGTAATATTGTGCTGGTAACCCACGTTTTGTAATATGACTTTCCCTTCACCCAAATAAATACATGTCTCTTATCTAGTTAGTAATTTTCCCTCCTCTTTTTTTCCATTTCCAGTAACCATCAAAGAATGTTTATTTCCCTGTGTAAACCTTTCCTTAACCTTTATATAATAGTAGACTCACAGAATATTTGTCCTTTTGTTATTAACTTATTTCACTCAGCAAAATGTCCTCCAAATTCATCCATGTGATGAGGTGTTTCACAGATTCTTCATTATTCTTTAATGTTGCATAGTATTCCATTATGTGGAATGGAACTTAGGTTGATTCCATCTCTTTGCTATTGTGAATTTGCTACATTGAACATGAGTGAACATTATTTATTTGTGTCCTGGCTATCACTTCTTTAAACTGATGGATCAAATATTTCTACTTTCAACTTTTTGAAAAGTGCCATACTGTTTTCCATAGTGATTGCACTATTTTATAATCCCATGAGCAGTGGATGAAAGTTTCAATTCATCCACACCCTTGTCAGCAGTTGTGTTTTTTGTTGTTGTTGTTGAACTTTGCTATTGTTGCAGGAGTGAGATAACAACTCATGGCTAATGATCATGACCATTTCTTCATATGTTTGTGTGCTGCCTGAATATCTTCTTTGGTGAAGTGTCTGTTCATGTTCTCTTTCTGTTTTTAAATTGGAGTGTGTTTTCAATGTTGAAATGTTGAAGTTTTCTATAAATTTTAGAGATAAGTCCCTTTTGGATATGTCATTGTCATGTATTTTTTCCAACTCTGTAGATTCTTTTTTTTACTTTTTTGGAAAAGTCTTTTGATGCACACAAGAATTTAATTTTTAGAAGGTCCCAGCTGTTTAGTTTTTCTTCTGCTGTGTGTGCATTTTTGGTTATGTTTGATACTCTATTTATGCCATGAATTAGGCTCCCTAAGTTTGTCCCTGTTTTTTCTTCTTTTTATATTTTAGGTTGTACATTTAGGTCTTTTATCCATTTTGAGTTAATTTTTATCTATAGTGTAAAGTACAGATCTTGTCCCATTTTTCTGCAAATAGATACTAGTTTTGTCAGCACCATTTGTTAGAGATACTGCCCTTTCTCCATTTAATGGATTTTGATTCTTTGTCAGAGATGAGCTGTCCACATGTGGATGAATCTATTTCTGGGTTCTCAATTCTGTTCCATCAGTATGTATGTCTGTCATTGTACCAATACCAGGCTGAAGTGTGAGACTGTTGTTCTTCTTTATAGTCCTTCCTTATCCAAGATCTCTTTCATTTCTGCATAAAATTAGTGATGAGGCAATCTAGTTCCATAGTGATACTCCCCTGGAAACCCAAGGAGGGGTTGCTCTGAGTTGGATCTGACTTGACAGCAGTGAGTTTTGTTTTTGGTAAAGAATGTTGGAGAAATCTGGATCAGATTGCATTGTATCTATAGATTGCTTTGGATAATATTGACATTTCATAAAATTCAGTGTTCCTATGCATGAGTATGGTATGTTCTTCCATTTATGTAGGTCTCTTATAGCTTCTTGTTGTAGTGTTTTTAGTTGTTGTTGTATGAGTCTTGTGTTTCTCTGGTAAGATTTATTCATAAGTATTTTATCTTTTTGGTAGCTATTGTTAGGTTGTGTTGTTTTCCTTATTTCCTTTTCAGAGATCTCTTTCTTCATGTAGAGGAACCGGCTGATTTTTATATGTTGATCTTGTATTCTGCCACAATCTTTCAGTTAGTTCCAGTAGTTTTCTTGCTGAGTCTCTGAGGTTTGCTTTGTATAGGATCATATAATCTGCAAATAGGAATAGTTTTACTTCTTCCTTACCAGTTTGGATGCTTTTTATTTATCTTTCTTGCCTTATAGCCCTGGCTTGGACTTACAATTTAATATTGAGTAGGAGTGGTGATAAGGGTCACCTTGCCTGATTTCCATTTGCAAGGGGAATACTTTGAGTCTCTCTCCATTGAGAATAATATTGGCCATTGGTTTAGTGTATATGCCCTTAATTATGATGAGGAATTTTCCTTCCATTCCTGTTTTGCTGAGAGTTTTTAATCAGATATTGGTGTTGGACATTATCAAATGCCTTCTTTGCATTCATTGATGTGATCATGTATTTCTTTTCCTTTGTTTTCTATATGTAGTGGATTACATGGAATTGATGTTTTTTCTAATGTTGAACCATCCTTGCATACCTGGTATGAATTCACTTGGTAATGACACATTATTATTTTTGATATAGTATTGGATTCTATTGGCTAGAATTTTGTTGAAGATTTTTGCATCTATATTCATGAAGGATATTGGAATGGAATTTTATTTTTTAGTGGTGTCTTTGCCTTGCTTTGATATCAGGGTTATGCTTGCTTCACAAAATGAATTTGAGGGTACTCCATCCTTTTCTGTGTTCTGGTATAGCTTGAGTAGGATTGGTGTCAGCTCTTCTATGAAAGTTTGGTAGCTTTTTCCAGTGAAGTTATCTCAGCCAGAACTCTTTTTTTTTTTTTTTTTTATGACCTGTTCAATTACTTCTTTTACTATGGGCCTGCTGAAATTTTTTACCTCAGTCTGTGTTGGCTTAGGTAGGTTGTTTGTTTCTAGAAGTTTGTCCCTTTCTTCTAGGTTTTCAAATTTTTGGTAGTCCAATTCTTCATAGTATTCTGTATTTTTCTCTTTTTTAAGGTTAATTCTGTTGTGACATTGCCTATTTTATTTCTTATTCATGTTACTTGCATCTTCACTTTTCTTTAGTTAAATTTGGCAATGTTTTGTCTATTTTGCTAATCTTTTCAACTTCTACTCTTGTTAATTCTTTCTGTTGTTTTTCTGCTCCAATTTATTTGTGCTCCAATCTTTTTTATTTCCTTTCTTTTGGGGACTGTGTGCTTTTTTTCATCGCTCTTTTCCTAGTTGTTGGGTGAATGTGTTGATTTTGGTTCTTTTTAGATGTGTGCATTTATTGCTATAAATTTACATCTGAGGCCTCCTTTAGCTATGTTCTAAAGACTTTGGTATGTTTTACTTTTGCTCTTACTTACTTCTAGGATTTTTTTATTTCTCATTTGTTTTTCTTCTGTTACCCAGTAGATTTGAACAGAGTGTTATATTCAATTTCCATGTATTTGACTTTTTCCCTGATCTTCCTGTTATAGATTTCTAATTTTATGGTGCTGTGATCCAAGAAGATTTTGTAGTATTTGATGTTTTTACATTTATACCTAACATTTGGTATATTCTGGAAAATGAGCCATGTGAACTGGAAAAGAATGTGTGCTACATTTTTGTTGGGTGGAGTGTTCTGTATGTGTCTATGAAGTCAAGTTATTTGATTGTGTTGTTGAGATCTTCTCTATCTTTGTTCAGTTTCTTTCTAGTTGTTCTGTCCTTCATTGAAAATGGTGTTTTAAAGTCTCCTACCACTGTTGTAGAATTGTCTCTTTTTCTTTTTAATTCTGTTAAGGTTTGCTTATGTATTTTGAGGCTCTTTCATTTGGCTGCATAGTTATATACTATGGTTATGTCATCTTGCTGGATTGACCATTTTATCATTATATAATGTTTTTCCTTTTCTAGTTTGCTTTTTTTTTTTAATCTTTAGTGTGATTTGGGTGAAAGTTTACTAAGCAAATTCATTTTCCATATAGAAGTTTGTATACATTTTATTTCATGATATTGACTGCAATCTCCACAATGTAACAGGACTCTTCCCACTTCCTCCCTGTAATTACCTTTTTCTTGTATCTTTCTTTCCTATCATTGTGCTGGTTTTTGCCTTGAAGTGTATTTTATTAGAAATTAAATCTCTACTTCT
>NW_006921617.1:18318451-18353956 GCF_000298275.1 Orycteropus afer afer | reverse complement strand
TATTATATATTTCCATAACTTTAGAGTCAATCTTCTGGGTTTCTAATTGCTGTTTTGATGTGATTTCTAATTATCTATTTATTTTGTCATTTTACTCTTGTATTGTTTTCCTGAATTCTTCTATTGTATTATCTGCTTTTCCTCATTTTTTTTTTGTTTGTTTGTTTGTTTGTTTCCTTGAGTACTTGGAAGGTTCTATAGATACATGTTTTGAATTCCCTATCTGATGGGATGAGCACTTGTTGTCCACTATCTGGAATTGATTCAGTGGTGCAGGAGCTGGTGGTGGTACTTGCCCTTTTGGTGAGGTGGTAGATGGTGGGTTTAGTAGATATGGCTGACTAATGGAGAATTAATGTCTGCCTCTTGTTGGATGGGGCAGGAAAATAAAAAATTAGAAAAAAGGGGGGATGAAAGAGACAAATTTGGTAAAAATGAAGAAGAGGAAGCAGGATATATAAACACAAAGGAAGAACAAGTGGTAAAGAAAAGGAAACAAGACAAAGAAAGAAAAGAAAGGAAAAGGAGAGGGGCTGGTGCAGTTATGGTCAGCTAGCAGTGGTGACAGCGGGTGGGTGCAGTGGATCCATGAGGGCACATGCTTGTGGAACTGGAAGGAGCTTTCTGCATATGAACATTGCACAGAGGAGGTCACAGTTGCACATTTTGTGTTCAGTGGGAACAAAACTTGTTAATGGTGCAGGCACAGCGATGCCGAGCTGTAGGCATTGGCTGCTGTCTACTTTGGGTACATTGTGTTGGGTGGCTAGGCTGTTGAGGAGACGGCCAAGGAACTGGATAGTTTGGGGGTACCCAGGGGGATGTCTCTAGCCACCCGGTTGGTGGGGGTGGGAATCATGCTTACCCCTAGTCATTGGAAAGGTGTTTTTGGTAAAGCAGAGAAAGTACCTCTCCTGTCTCAATTCGCTGCCATGGGCCCAGTGCCCTTCTGGGCATGTGCAAATGATTATCCATGTCCTACCCAGACTTGAGTGGGAAGTTGAGTCCATTGTCTCCAGCTGCCACCACACAAGGTTTCCCCTACATGTGTGCCCTCAACCAAATGACTAGTGTTCAGTAGTGGTGATTTGTTCCTTCCCCCTTCATTGGCTCCCTCCTTACTCTGTGATCACTTGTGCCACTGGACATCTCCCAGTTGCTCTGCACTTTCCTCTCCCAGATTGAGGGTGTATTCTGCTCACCTTGATTCCCTCCAGATCTGTCCATACTCTATTTCAGTATGGATTTAGTGAATTTGGTTTCTCCTCATCCATGTATAATGTGTTATGTGTCTCAAAATGGCCATGTTTTGGCAGCCCCTGACTTCTTTCTCCCCAGTCACTGTCTTCACTCCATCTCCCTTTCCATTGAGCACTCAATAATGCTTTATCCTTTCATTTGATGCTCAGAGTTTTTTTGTTGTTGTTAGGTGCCATCAAGTTGTCTCTAATTCATGGCAACACTATGCACAGCAGACAAAAACACTGCCCAGTTCCGTGCTAGCATCACGATCCTTGCTATACCTGAGGCTTTCATTGCTGCTGCTGTTTATCCATCTCATTGAGGACCTTCCCCTTCTTTGTTTGTCCTCCACTTTACCAGGCATGATATCCTTCTCCAGGGAATGGTTCCTTCTGACAACATGAGCAAAGTAGGTGAGACAAGATCTGGCCATTTTCACTTCCAAGGAGCATTCTGGCTGAACTTCCTCCAGGACAGATTTGTTAGTCCTTTCAGCAGACCATGGTACTCTTAGCATTCTTCTCCAGCACCACAATTCAAAAGCATCGACTCTTCTTTGCTCTTCCTTATTCATTGTCCAGCTCTCTCATGAGTAAGAGACAATTGAAAATACCATGGCTTGTGCTAGGCATACTTTAGTCTTCAAGGTGACATCTTTGCTCTCCATCACTTGAAAGAGATCTTTTGCAACAGATTTGCCCAATGCAGTATGTTATCTGATGTTTTGACTGTTGCTTCCATTGATGTTGATTGTACAACCAAGTCATATGAAGTCCTTGACAACTTCAATCTTTCCATCCATCATAAAGCTATTTATTGGACCAGTTGTGAGGATTTTTGTTTACTTTATATTGAGGTGTAATCCACACTTCAGGAGCTCTGGTACTGTAGTGCCTAAGGCACTTGACTGCTAACCAGAAGGATGGTGGCTCAAACCCACCAGCCACTCCTCAGAAGGAAGATGGGGCAATCTACTTCCATACTGATACTGCCTTGGAAACCCAAGGAGGGGTGGGTCTCTTTGAGTTGGGACTGACTTGACGGCACATAACAACAACAACAACGATCCATACTGCAGACTGTAGTCTTCAATCTTCATTAATAAGTGCTTCAAGTCATCTTCACTTTCAGCAAGCAAAGTTGTGTCATCTGCCTGTCACAGGTTGTTAATGAGCCTTCCTCCAATTCGTCACCACATTCTTCTTCATATAATCCAGCTTCTTGGATTATTTGCTCAGCATACAGATTGAATATGTATGGTGAAAGGATAAAACCCTGACACTCTCCCTTCTTGATTTTGAACCATGCAGTATCCCCTTGTTCTGTTTAAATGACAGCCTCCTGATCTATGTACAGTTTCCTCATGAGTACAATCAAGTGATCTGGAATCCCATTCTTCTCAATATTATTCAAAATTTGTTATGATCCACACAATCAAATGCTTTTGCATAGTCAATAAAACATAAGTAAACATCTTTCTGGTATTCTTTGCTTTGAGCCAAAATACATCTGACGTCAGCAATGATATCCTTCATTCCATGTCCCCTTCTGAATTCAGCTTGCATTTCTGGAAACTCTCTGTCAATATACCACTGCAACTGTTTTTTGAATTATCTTTAGTAAGATTTTACTTGCATGTGATATTAATGATATTGTTCAATAATTTCCACATTCTGTGGGATCATCTTTCTTTGGAATGGGTAGAAATATGGATCTCTTCCAGTCGGTTGGCCAGGTAGCTGTCTTCCAAATCTCTTGGCATAACTAAGTGAGTGCCTTCAGTGTGGCATCTGTTTGTTGAAACATCTCAATGGGCATTCCATCAATTCTTGGAGCCTTGTTCTTTGCCGGTTTCTTCTTTCTTTGAAGCAAAGCTTCAACTTCTTCCTTCAATACCATTGGTTCTTGATCATATGCTGCCTCCTGAAATGGATGAACATCAACCAATTCTTTTTGTTACAATGACTCTGTGTATTCCTTCCATCTTCTTTTGATATTTACTGCACCATTCATTTTTGCCCATAGAATCTTTCAATATTGCAACTCGAGGCTTAAATTTTTTCTTCAATTCTTTCAGCTTGAGAAACGCTGAGTATATTCTTCCCTTGTGGTTTTCTAACTCCAGCTGTTTTCACATTTCATTATAGTAATTGGCTTTGTCTTCTTGAGCTGCTTTTTGAAATCTTCCGTTCAGCTCTTATATATTGTTGTTTCTTCCATTTGTTTTAGCTACTCTCCATTCAAGGGGAAGTTTCAGAGTCACTTCTGACATCTATTTTGGTCTTTTCATCCCTTCTTGTCTTTTTAATGACCTCTTGCTTTCTTCATGAATGATGATTTTGATGTCATCTCATAATTCCTCTGGTTTTTGGTCATTTGCATTCAATGCATCAAATCTATTCTTTAGATGGTCTCTAAATTCAGGAGAGATATAATTAAGGTCATATTTTGGCTCTTGTGGACTTGTTTTAATTGTTTTCAACTTCAACTTGAATATGTATATAAGCAGTTGTTGGTCTGTTCCACAGTCAGCTCCTGGCCTTGTTTTGGCCAAAAATACTGAGCTTTTCCATTGCCTTTTGCCACAGAAGTAGTCAATCTGATTCTTGTGGCCTGGTGAAGTCCACGTATATAGCCGTCACTTACGTTTTTGAAAAAGGTATTTTCAATGAATAAGTCGTTGGTCATGCAAAATTCTGTCATGCAATCTCCAGCATTATTTCTAGCACCTAAGTCATATTTTCCTACTACTGGTAACTCTTCTTTGTTTCCAACTTTTTCATTCTAGTCACTAGTGATAATCAACAGATCTTGATTGCATGCTCAGCCAATTCAAGGCTTCAGAAGTTGGTAGAAATCTTCAATTTCCTCATCTTTGGCTTTGGTGATTGGTGCATAGATTTGAATAGTAGTAGTTGTGGTAGTTAAGATTGTGTGCCAACTTGGCTGGGCTTGGTTGAGTGGCTGGGCAGCTGGATGTAGTATTCCCCATGATGAGACCGGTAATCAACTCCATGGTGGAATCTACTGTGAGCAGCTTAGTAGCTACCTTAGGGATGTGGTCTGCTTCCTGTATATAAGGAGAAACCTTGGGAATGGTCTCTAGCTTTTTGATACACTTGAACCCTGCCTGTAGCCAAGTTGTTGTTCAACAGCTTGCCATGCCCTGCCAATCTAGGGACTTCATCTGGACTTGAATTAGTGGCCTGCTGTATTGTTTGGTGACATTGGGACTGTGCCTTTTTACTTGTCAACCTTGGGCTTGTCAGCTTTAGCAGCCAGAAGCTGTCTGAGTGAAGAAAAGCCTCCAACTTCAGTGGGGCAGGAGTAGGAGGCAGAACTGAAGCCCAAGGTTGAGGGGTTTTCACCCAGCCCCTAGAACCTGGCACTTTGAACTTGGACTTAAAGCCTCCAAATAATTAGAAAATAAACTCCTGTTGGTTAAAGCCATCCCATTTGTGATATTTTCCTGTCAGAGTGGCACTAGGTAACCAGAACAGTAGTATTAACCAGTCTTCTGCATAGGCATATGGATATTATCCTATCACTGACAGCATTGTACTGCAGGATAGATCTTGAAACACTCTTTGTGACTTGAATACCACACCATTCCTCTTCAGTTTGTCATTCCTGGCATAGTAGATCGTATGGTTGTCTGATTCAAAATGGCCAAAACCAGTCCATTTCAGCTCACTAATGCCTAGGATATTGATCTGTATGCATTCCATCTCATTTTTTACAACTTCCAATTTTCCTAGATTCATACTTCATACAACACATGTTCCGATTATTAATGGATGTTTGCATCTGTTTCTAGTCATTTGGAGTCATCCACATCAGCCAATGCAGGTCCTGAAAACTTTACTCTATCTGTACCATTAAGTTCATGTCTGCTCTGGGAAGTCTGCTCTTTCCCAGTCAAATTTTGAGTGCCTTCCAACATAATGGGCTCATCTTCTGGCACTATATCAGACTATGTTTCAGAGCTATTCATAAAGTTTTCCAGTTACATATCAGACCATGTTTCACTGCTATTCCTAAGGTTTTCACTGGTCAATTGTTTGAGAAGTGGATGGCTTCTTCCTCCCTCTGAGTCTGTCTTAGTCTGGAAGCTCTTATTAAACCTGTCCACCATGGGTAACCCCACTGGCATTTTTGCAACATTGGTAACATAGGCTTCAGCCTTGCAGCAACATGTAAGCCACCACAAGACAACAAACTGACAGATAAGTTTGTCTCCCTTAGTTGTTCCTAACCCCTCTGTGCCTGCCTACCTTGGCCCGTGGCCTTAAAATAGAGCTGGCCCCAAGGGTAAAGCAGCCCTCACGTCCCAGGCCCACCAAGCTAGGGCCCTTGCCTTTATATAGAGCTGTCCCCAATGGAAAAATAGCCCCTGAGTCCTGGAACCACCTACCTCAGGCCCCAGCCTTAAAATAGAATTGCCCCCAAGCAAAAGGCCATCTCTAAGCCCCTCACCTACCTACCTCAGACCCTAGCCTTCACATTCAGAGTTCTAGGATCATTTGTTATATGTTTAATTTGTTTATTCTGGGCCTCTGTTGTACAGGGATTGGGCAGAGTTTATTACCAGGATACCATGTTGTCTCTGCCTCCTCCTGCACAGAATTTACATAGAGAAAATCCAGGAAAAATATTCTGATTGGTTGAAATTTACAAAATCTTGCTTTAACAGATACTTGACAATTCCAAGATCATAAGACCATTGTTTTCTTAATCACAAAGTGTGAGTCAATTAATGTTTTGTTAATCTGTGGATATTTTGGGGGCCATCTTGAGTGAATATCATTCCTGGGAACATGTTGTGGGAGGAAGAGGGCTTAGGGAAGCCCTCAAGGAGACTTTCTGAGATATGCTGGCTAGCTGACTTTTGAAAGACAGCTCAGAGTAGACAGTAAGCATCATAAAATGGAGTCTAGTCTGCAGCTTTGGCAGAAGCCTCTCCTATTGCCAAGCACCTACCTTTTTAAAGCTCCTTCACACCATAAGGAATATATTATCAGTCTGGCAAAATTGTAATGAGGCAATTTGCAAAAGTTTTATGTTGCTAAGTATTCATTAAGGCAACTTGGCTGAGCTTTCTTGCTTAATTTATTTGTTGGTCTGTGGCATAAATAACAACTTTCAGTTATCACAAGAATGCTTGTTTCAGTATTCCTGAGATTCAAAGGGAAAATTAGCTTTGTTCAATGGAGGAAAAAAAAACAAAGAAAGAAAGAAGTATTAGCTTCCAGAACCAAGATGCCTGCAGAGCATATCCTTTTCTTTTTAATCTTCAGACTCTTAGAAGGAATGGTTACTGGCAACTGGACATGAATTTTATTGAATTTTTATCACTTTTTTTTTTTTATTTTAGAATTGCTGTTTTGAGACAAGTCCTTTTTTTTTAAAATAATGATACCTCTTTTGCTTTATATTTTTTTAAAAAATATTTTTAAGAAGTTTTTTCAAACACCACTTTGTGGAAAATGAAAATAGTTAAATCATTGACCTTCTACTTTACCAAACATGATGTCCTTCTCCAGGGACTAGTCTCTCCTGATAACATGTCTAAAGTCTGTGAGACAAAATCTCACCATCTTTGCTTTTAAGAAGCATTCTGGCTGTACTTCTAAGACAAATTTGTTCATTTCTTTGGCAGTCGATGGTATATTTGGTATTCTTCACCACCACTATAATTCAAAGATGTCAATTCTTCTTTAGTCTTCTTTTTTCATTGTTCAGCTTTCACATGTGTATGAAGCAATTGAAAAGACTTATAAAAAGTAACACTTATGAGTTTCACCTAAATAAAGGAAGATTTTCTTTTATTTTCCCAATGAAATTCTTTTATAGTTTTTGAAGATCAGCTTCTCAATGGAGAGTATGTAGTACTAAGGAATTCACAAAATTCTTTTTACAAGTAAGTTTTTCTGGTGTTGTGAATGCAGAGAAGATGATGAGACTGAGAAAACCAGAAGTTAATTAATTAATTTTTAAAGTTTATTTTTAGTTAGCTTGTTTTAGTTTAACTTCTTAGTTATGCACTCCTGTCTATCCAGCCAATGTGAACGTGAATGCTGTCCTTCTGATGCCCCATGACTAATTGCTCCAAGGGTGTATCTCTGTAGAATAAGTAGGGGCATCACTCTGGGTTGGGCGTTCTGCATGTAAATCTTACTACTGTTGGGTTGAGAGCCAGCCCTTGGGGATGAATCCCAGGCCCGAAGTGTATCTCAGGGCCATAGTCTTGGGAGTCCCGCCAGACTCTATCCACCAGTAATTCTGGTTGTTATTGTGTTTTTGAATTTTGTTCCATGTTGTTTCCTCCCACTCTACCAAGGATCTCCAGATTTGATCTCTTCCCACGTGACTGGTATTGGTAGCCAGGCACCATCTAGTTCTTTTAGTCTCGAGGTCCATGATATCCTAGGGCTGGTTTCCAAGTGCTTTGGTTCCAGAAGTTAATTTAGAAGCTTACTGCTGAGCAGCATATTAAAGGGCACATAGCAAGTGTGATACTAGAGCAGGAAAGTCACATATATTGGAGAAGTCATGTTTAGAGGCCTATAGCAGATAGTTGTTCAGAATTACAGATAACACAGCATGAAAATGATTATAAGTATCATCATCAGAACAGACAAGGCATCACAAATTCTAGGAAGGTAAGAGAGTCATGGCAAGGGAAGGAATCTACTATTGTGTTATCACTGGGCATCTTAAGTCAGAATCAAATTTCTAAGCCAGCTGAAGGCTTCTTACATTCTTGATGCTGATTCTTGGTAGAGTTCAAGTGCACATATATACTTCCTCAATGAAATTTGAGCATTGTGAGATGGTCATTGTAAATTGAGAAGTCATTTCCTAAAGGCTGTGCTGTATCAGATAACCTAGCAGGAGCACTGGAAAAGGAAGGATGATAGGGAGAGTACTAGCTGGAACTTAGAAACCTGGGTTTGGTCTTGCATCTCTCATGCACTAGCTGGATCACTTGGAGAAATTTCACTGCTCTGAGTCCCAGTTGTCAAATTTATAAAATTAGGATATTAATATATTATACAAACATAATATATGTGAATGTAATAGTGACATTTATACTAATGTGCTATTAATAGTAATTTGCAATGCCCAGACTTTAGATTTTTGTGAACAGAGCCTTGATTTATTTTACATAAATTTTGTTGAAATTATGTCTAACTGTTACTTAAGTCTAAAAAAAAAAACCAAACTCACTGCCATTGAGCCATATCCGATTCATAGCGACCCCTTCTTGGGTTTCTGAGGTGGTATCACTATGGAAGTAGATTGCCAAACCTTTCTTCCGAGGAGTGGCTGGTGGGTTTGAACTACCAGCCCTCTGGTTAGCAGTTAAACGTCTTAGGCATTACGCCACCAGAGCTCCTATTCCAGATGAAGGAAAACATGTACAATGTAGGGGAGGTTGGCAAGTGTAAGGACAAGGTCCAAAGTTCTGGGGTCAGAAGATCAAGGTTCAAGTTCTGACTCTGTCACTTACTAGATTAAAGGATTCAACCTTCAGCAAGTTCCTGGACCTCTGATATTCAACTTCTTCTGAAAATAAGGATGATTATAAATATTTTATATACCTTGAAAGACAGTTGAACCTTAAATCCAATGAGTTATTATAATGAATTCTATGCCAAAAGAATGAACACATTAGCTTTTGAAGAAATATAACCAGATGCTCCATAAAAGTAAGCATGGCAAGACTTTGACATGCTTACTTTGGACATATCATCAGAAAAGACCAATCACTATATTGGTAAAGTAGAGGATCAGCAAAAACGAGGGAAATATGCTCAATGAGATGGATTGAAACAATAGTCATAAGTACTCGAACATACCAGTGATTATAAAGATGGCAGAGGACTGGGCAATGTTTTACTCTATTATACATGAGAGCTCTGGTAGCATAGTGCCTAAGGCACTTGATTGCTAACCAGAAGGCTGGTGGTTCAAACCCACCAGCCACTTCTCAGAAGGAAGGTTGGGCAATCTACTTCTGTAGTGATACTGCCTTGGAAACCCAAGGAGGGGTCGCTATGAGTCGGGCCAACTCAATGGCACATAACAACAACAACAACAACAACATGGGTCTCCATGAATCCAAACCAACTTGAAGGCAACCAACAACTACATCTGACCATGTTAGGCAGAATGATATTCTACCTGAAGTTCCCCAAACATTCATAGGTGATGAATTGCCAGAGTAGACTAAAACCAAACCCAAACCAAACTCACTGCCATGAAGTTGGTCCCAACTCATAGTGACCCCTCCTTGGGTTTCTGAGGCGGTATCTCTATGGAAGTAGATTACCCAAAATAGCTCGCAAGTACAGAAGGTTCAGCAGCACCAAATATAATACCTGTGTATTATATTTATTTATACATACAATTTATATATACAAGTAGCAGGAGCTCTGGTGGTGTAGTGCCTGAGGCATTTGACTTCTAGCCAGAAGGCTGGTGGTTCAAACCCACCAGCCACTCCTTGGAAGGAAGATTGGGCAATCTACTTTCATAGTGATACCGCCTCGGAAACCCAAGGAGGGGTCGCTATGAGTCAGGATTGACCCGACAGAAGTGAATTTGTTTTTCTGGTTAGGTATTTAAGTCTTTCTTGTCTGAGGGTGTGTGCCAATCTGTTCTGTTCTTTCAGTTGTCATTTTCTTAAGAAAAACCCAACAGGTTATAAACTGAAGTGTGCTTTTGGATAAACTCTTAATTTTTACTTTATTAAAAATCTAGCCCCTATATACTAAGCCATGCCTCTTAACTTCTCATAGAATGGAATTTCTGAAGAAAATATAATTTTTAGGGTCAGTCCAGGATATGCCCTGACTTTGATTTAAATAAAAAGAAATATATCCCATATCAGAACAGACAGCAGGGTTTTTGCTTCTGTAGGGTTTAGAATATCTAATTCCAAACTATTTGTTCATTCATTATTAAATTCCCCTGCTTATTATTTGGTTTCCTGCTGAGATTCATAGGGTTGTCCTAGCTCATTCCCTGAAGGTTTACATTTTCTCTGTTGGTTGTATACACTTTTATTTCTTTCACAGCATCTCTTTTGGTTTAGATAGTCACAACTGATATTTCTAACTCTCTTCAGATCTGTTGCATTTCTAAAGGGAAGAAATATTGTGCTAAAGGTAAAAAGACTTTGAAGCAGTAGAGCATTTATAATTTATATTAAGAAGGAGTTGGTGAGACTGTCTCAGGGACCAGTAGATTTTACTGTATTTGAGAAGCTCAGATTTGCCCAATGCAATTGCATAAATGTTCTTTCAGATTTATAAGCTTGATCAATTTGCTTAGATATTTTTAGATGGGGGAAATGTATAAATATCTTTTATTACAATAACATCAAAACACAATTGAAATTGGGAGCATCTTGCTTTGATTTTTTTGTGGAAATCAGAGAGGCAGCTGCAGTGTTGGCAGTACTAGTTTTACAACCTGGCACAGGCCATACCAACCTCTTGTGCCAAACTCCTTTCCTCCTTAGGACTCTCAACATAGAAATGAGGTACAGAAACAGCCGAGATACTTTTCACATTTCTGGTCCTGTTGCACCACTTGAAATGATTGAGAACAGTGCTGGGAAGTATTATTTAGTAATACACATTGGGCAGAAACTGAACTGAAGATGAGTGTGTGCACGTGTGTAAGAGAGAGAGAGAGATATGGTTGAATGAGTGTATGATGAGGAATTAAGCATTTGCTTTCAAACTCTTGCATGGAAGATGGAAGTGGGTGAGATGGGAACCTGGTTGCCATTGAGTTGATTCTGACCATGGTGACCTCATGTGTGTCAGAGTAGAACTGTGTTCTGTAGGATTTCCAGTGACTTATTTTTCAGATATGGTTTTCCAGATTTTTCTTCCAAGGCACCTGTGAGTGGCATTGAACCTCCTACCTTTTGTTAAGCAGTTAAGCATGTTAACCATTTGCACTCCTGTGATGGGGCAGGAATAAACAATGATTTACCACCTACTACATGGAAAGTACTGTGTGTTATATGCACAATTTCATTTAATCCTCAATATAATCCTGTAAGGTGATATTTTTGCTATTGAGGAAACTGAAATTCACAGTGTTTGGTTAACTTGCTCAAAGTTACACAGCTAGTAAACATAGATTCTGGTATTTCTATGATGTGACCCCAAGGTAGCTCTGGAACTGCTCTTCTCTGACCCTGTGATACTTCGTCAGGTTTGAAGACAGGAATTGTATCTTCTCTCAGGCAGTGTCCATTTAAGATATTGTCACCAAACATACAGCTTCTTTTATGATAAAGGAAGTACTTGAGGTGTAGTATTAAAAAATAATAATAATAATTTTCCGGGTGGTATCTCTACAGAAGTAGATTGCCCAAACTTCTTTCCAAGGAGTGGCTGGTAGGTTTGAACCGCCAACTTTCTAGTTAGTAGTGAAATGCCTTAGGCACTATGCTACCAGAGCTCCTTTTTATGAATAGTGAAACCACGAATATTTTCTTGAACTATTTACTGATAATGAGGAAGGGTCCCCAGCACATGAAAACACATAGCTCATTCCTAGAGGGTCCAGAGAGTCTCCAAGATTGGTTGTTCACTTGAGTGGGTTTTTGTTTCCATGCACACCAGTGGTGGATACCTCTCAGAGCTATCTTCTGGGACACTGTTACACAAAATATTAATATTCACAGAATGTGGTAACTGGTGACATATATGTGTCTGGGTATTGAAGTCTCAAAGATTTCTTCATAAGGCTACCGGACTGAGGGTTTGAAGAACATCCTTGCTCTTCTAGTGGCACCACCATCCCTCTAGGAGGGAAAGGAACAGTGGGTAGAGATGAATTTGACTACAGACATTGGGGTTGTGGAGTAGGAGCAGCATCTTGGGGTAGCTGTTCCCAGGGACACCACAAAGGGAACTTGAATCATGAAACGATACATTTTAAATTTGTAAATTGGAGAATGAGTTTTCTCACCTTAAATTTAGAGGAGAAAAATGACATTAGTGACTACTTAGGAAACAAATACCAACCACATTTCCAGCAATATGGAGAAATGACAAGAAATTCTGCATGTCATTCAGAAATTTTCAGATATGGGTGTCTCAAGACTTCCCCTTGGTAAACCACCAATCATTCACAAGTTGGTTTTCTTTCATTGACTTTGTCAACATACTGCCTTGAATTGGTCTGGTAAGAGCTTTGAAAATGCAGAACATGGTCTTTTTTTCTTTTACAATATGTTACCTGTCATTTTCTCAGTTGTAACATTATCCCTGAATGATTTGTCTTAAGATTCATCTGGAATGCCACAGCTGATTAGTACCATTCTTCCATTTTGACTTGGTATGACACAAGGTTCTATATAAAAACCTGAAGGCTTTTTTATGCTTTACTAATTCTCTACTCAAAATAGGGCCATCAAATGAGGAACCTGACCGCTATTACAAAACTGTGATGTTATGGGGTCAGGAACTGGTGTGTGGGGATTGGTCTTTACACAGAGCCATGCTATTCCCCACTCTGTGTTTCTCCTGCCATCTGCCAGGATGTGTTATGCACTGGGCACTGGTACCTGTCAGCTTATGCCAAATTTTCCTGAAGTGATAAATTTTAGTGACTCACAATGGCTAAGGTTTATGTCCTGTTCTCATTTCATATTTATTGAGGATTGGCTGCAGTTTTGCTTTACACATCTCCATTCCAGAACTCCAGTGATAGACAGCCCTATCTTGGACATGCCAGGGTCAGAGCAGAGGGAAAAAGAGCTGGACCAATTCCATGATGGCTTTTCAAGCATCTGCTCAGAAGTGACTAATGTCACTTCCACTTGTATCTCAGAGGTCCAACTTGATTGGTAAATGAAGGAAGAATTATAATCATACCATAGAGAAGGGCTAATGATGCAGCGAATATTTGAACAATGAAATAAACTACCCTAAGTTTTCTCTAGCCTTATCTTCCACCACATTCCCATATTCCAAGGAGTTACTTGAACTTTCTGAGTGCACTTTAGTCCTCATGACTTTCCACTGCCCAGGATGATCGTACCTGCTTTATTCATCCTCTAATTATGTGTCACCTCTCCCAGGAAGTCTTTTCTATTTTTTCCAAAGCCATAATTGATACTTGCCTCTTTGCTACCATGGATTCTAGTACACAATCTGCTGTTCTGCTTTGTACCCATTGGACAACTGTTTCCCTCCAAAGAGTACGAGATTCTGGAGCACAGGATTTATATCTTGTTCATTTCCACCCCACCACCTAGCAAAGGGCCTACTGTGTATCAGACACTCAACATTTTGTTGATATTGGATAAATAATTAATAAATCCAAAAAAAGGATGGAGAAAAGCTTCTCTCTAGCTCAGTCTTTCCTTAGACTAGTGCTTCACAAACTATCTGTGATGAAGTACCATTTATAAAATGTCTGATTTGTTAAGGAGCAACTATTGTTTTCTCCCCTCCTATAACAAAGAAGAGTGAAGAAAATCAAAGACACAAGGGAATAATTGCTCCAAAGGTCTAAGGGGCCATGTGAACCCCAGCTTACATGACCCTGAGACCAGAAGAATGAGATAGGCCCAGTTAACATGGCTGACCGCTCTGAAAGGGATCACAATAGAAGGTCCTGGATAGAGCAGGATAAAAATGTGGAACAAAATTCAAAATAATAAGTAAAAGCCCATGCTTACTGATCTGATAGACCTGTGAAACTCCTGATACTGTGGCCGTTACAGATACCCTTCAGGCCTAGAAGTGAACTCACTCCTGTGGCTCAAGTATCAGTCAAAAAATAGACGGGCTTATGAAGTGAATAATGACGTCAGAGAGATATGCAGTCCTTAGAACAATCAACCATATGAGATCAAAAGGGCAGCATTTGCCCAAGGATAAAGCTCAGAAGGTGAGAAGTGTTTAGAAAGAAGAGTCAATGTAAATGGTAAACACAAGGAAGAAGTGGGGAGAGTGCTTCCCTACACAATTGCTAACTGTTATATTGTGGGGATTGCAATAAATGTCACAAAACAAAATCTGTATGAATTGTTGAATGGAAAACCAAGTTCCTCTGTAAATTTTCACCCAAATTACAATAAAAGTTTTTTTTTTTTTTTTTAATTTCTAATATGTTATAAGAAACTTTCACAAAACACACTAAAAAATACAATGCTGGAAAAGTGATCAAGCACATGTCAAATTATTACAAAAGTTTATAAATGTTTATTCTCAATTTCTGTATTTATTTCACTGTAGACCAGTACCAATCACTTTTTGGTCTGCAGACATTTTGAATAGCCCTGTTAGATTAGTCATTCTTTCAAAGCTATTTATTGAGTTCCTTTGTGTGCCAGCCAATGTTCTCCGTGTGAATTCCTTACTCTCAAGAAGCCTTCTGTTAGTAGAAGTGGACAATACATGTGTAGAAAAATAAATAACAATATGTGTTTGAACAATGATGCTATGAGAAAAACAAGAGAAGGTAATGAGGTAAGAGTGACTGGGTTGAGAAAGAGCTCTCTAACAAGGTGCCAATTGAACAGAGATGTAAGCATTATAAGCACAGGGAGCAGCAAATGTTAAAGTCCTGAGGGAGGAACAAGCTTGGAACTGGAGAAGAACTGTGATTTTTATTGAATAAACATGGATGATGTTAGAAGGGGGGGTCTGAGAGTCAGGACAATGCCAGGTCAAACAGGAGTTTGTAGGCAATTGTCGGAGATCCCAATTTTATTATAATTGATATGGAAGCCATTGAAGGATTGAGCAAAGATGCATCATGGTCTGGTTTACATCTAAAGCAAATTATTCTGGCATCTGTGTGGAGAATGGATTTATGGAGGGAAAATAGACTAGTTGGGAGTTTATAGCAGAAGTATGATAGAGAAGTATGATTCTGGCAGTAGGTGTACAGGTGAATAGAAGTCAACAGATTTAGGATATATTTTCGAGAAAGCATGCTGGTAAGTCCTACTGATGGATTAGATTTTGTGTAGGGGAAAAAGGAGAAGTCAGGGATGACTGCTATAATTTCAACAACAGAGCAACAGAAATTATTCCTTAAAATTAAAAGGAATGTATCTAGAGTTTCTCCATTAAATATATTTACAGTACATTTATGCAATATGGCCTTTATCGAATTACAGCAATTTCCTTCCAGTTTCATTTTTCTGAGTGATATTTTTAAGGTCATTAATAGATTTTGAACTTTATTGGATGTTTCTTATGAACTTCAGAAATAAATTATTTTATTTCTTTTCTTTAGTTTGGGAGAATTTTGTATTACCTGAAAGATTTTCTTATGTTGACTCAACATTGCATCTAGGATAAACCTTCTTGGGTGTGGTATAAAGTACTTGTTAGGTGCCATTGAGTCAACTCTGACTAATAGCGACCCTATGTGCAACAGAATGAAACACTGCCCAGTTCTATGCTGTCCTCATAACCTTTGCTGTGTTTGAGCCCATGGTTGCAGCTACTGTGTCGATCCATCTCCTTGAGGGTCTTCCTCTCTTTTGCTTTCTTTTTACCAAGCATGACATCTTTCTCCAGGGACTGGTCCCCTCTGACAACATGAGCTAAGTATGTGAAATGAGGTCTGGCCATTCTCACTTCTAAGGAGAATTCCAGGTGTACTTTCAAGACAGATTTGTTGCTTCTTCTGGATGTTTTCAGTATTCTTTGCCAACATGACAATTCAAATGCATCGATTCTTCTGCAGTCTTCCTTATTCATGCTCCAACTTTCACATGTATATGAGGCTATTGAAAATACCATGGCTTGAGTCAAGTGCATCTTGATCTTCCAAGTGACATCTTTGCTTTTTAACATTTTTTTGTTGTTGTTGTTATGTATGTACTGTCGAGTTGGACCTGACTCATAGCGACCCTTCTTTGGGTTTCCAAGGTGGTATCACTGTGGAAGTAAATTGCCCAATCTTCCTTCCAAGGAGTGGCTGGTGGGTTTGAACTACCTAATGCGATATTTTGCAGATTTACCCAGTGAAATATGTTGCCTGATTTCCTAAATATTGCTTCCTTGGATGTTGATTGTGGATCCAAGTATAATGAAATCTCTGACAAGTTTATTTTTGTCTCAGTTTATTGTGATGTTGCTCATTGGTCCAGCTGTAAGGATTTTTTTTTTTTTTTAATGTTTAAGTATAATCTGTACTGAAGATTGTAGTCTTTGATCTTCATCAGTAAGTGCTTCAAGTCATCTTCACTTTCAGCAAGTAAGGTTGTGTCATCTGCATATCGCTGACTGTTAATGGGTCTTCCTCCAAGCCTGATGCCACATTCAGTGTATAGTATGTTATATATATGAAATATAAACTACATAATGAACATATGTTAACATTTTGTACAAATAATTAGAAGATGCACATTTATTTAAACACACGTTCAACTTATTTATGAAAACTGACTTTGTATTAGGCCATAATTTCAAAGAATTGCTGTTACACACTTTATAATGGCCCTGCAATTAAGTTACAAATAAAGAAAACAACTATATTTGAAAATTAAGACATGTTTACAATTAGATGGAAGTTAGAAAATACTTAGAACAGAAATGAAAGTATAACATTTGTATGATGTTCTTCAAGTGATACTTTGAAGAAAAATGTAGCCTTAAATGCTTTCATTATAATTATTAGTTTGTGGACTTAAGTTCACTAGATATGAAAGGGAGTCCCTGGTGGAGCAAATGGTGAGTGTGCAGAGCTGCTAACTGAAAGGTTAGCAGTTAGAAACTACCTGGAGGTGCCTCAGCAGAAAGGCCTTGTATTCTCCTTCCAAAAGATTAGCCATTACAAACTATGGAACATAGTTCTACTCTGACACACACGAGATCAACTTGATGGCAACTATTTAGATATCAAAGAGGCAGGCCTGAAGCACACAGAGTGAGAGGTTCTACCATTGGCCATGGATGGTAAGGGAAGTTTTTATTTTATTTGTTTGTTTATTTAAGTATTTCATGAAGAGTTAAGGCTATATGAACAACTTTTTTTGCTGTGTTCCTCCAGACTTCAGTTCATTTTACTATCTTCCTATTTCACTTCTTGTCTGAGGGAGCTGTGCATTTGAATGAATCCCAGCTTTCTCTGGTCTCTAACCAGGGTCCTTGCCCTGGGCAGGCCTGGAGCCTTCACCAGTGCCCTTGCACATTGAAACTCCAGGTCATGGGGGGCATCAATGTTTCTAAGATAGTGTTGGTTTTAGTTTTCATTTATTTTCATGCACTGATATTCTGGCTCTGTACCTGACTTCATAATTTTTCCTTTACTTTCCTGCAAGCTCTTCTGTTAATTTAAAAAGTAATTTTGTTTTCAGTATTTTCTTGCAGACATTCGAGTGTTTTATAGCAGTAAGGTTTCAATAATTCTAGACTGTGATATTATCAGAAACTTTGTCCACCATTTTTGATATGAACTATCTTTCAGTTCTAAATGTCTTATTATTTTCATTATGATTTCTTCTTTAGTATGTTTTACAATGTGACTTTGCATTTTTAGCATGTGGGGAACTTTTTCATTTTAATGTATTTTATTGTTATTACATTGTGACCACATTTTGGGTTTTATAAGCAAGTTTGATATCCATGGATACTTGATTTAAGGATAATGCACTGTCAATTTTTATAAATATTTACATACACACTTAAAAATGTATATTTGCTAATTGTTAGGTAGAGGATTTTATACATGTAAACTTTGTTAATTGTGTGCCAAAATTTTATATCTGTATTAATTTTTCTTTACTTGATCTGTCAACTGCAGATCTGTCAATTTTTCCTCCATGATTGTGGGTGGGTCAACTTCTTCTCATAATTCTGTATGTTTTCATTCATATGCTTGAGGCTTTCTTTAGGACTCCCACTGGAGATATTTTTTACATTTTACCCCAAGGTAATTAACTCACTTGCTTACCCCTCTGGGGTTGCATTTCCTCTTCATTTCTGGTATTCATTATTTCCCAGAACCTCAGTTCATACATATAAATGATTTTTGTATATTTACCAGAATTTCTAGAGGTTTGGAATGGGAAGGATTTCAGAGTCTATCTTGTCATGGCCTGAAGTTTACAGATGTATTTAACCTATTGAGCTGGATGAGTTTACCTATGGAGAGCATGACAAATGGAGAAGAGAAGGGGTAGAGGACGAGTCCATAGGGAACTCCAATACTTAGAGGATGACTTAAAATGAGGTAATCCTGATTATGATTTCTGTTCTAAAATCTCTGCAAAATCCCATTCCATTAGAGAGTTCATACATTCTCATTTTGTTTAAAAAAAAAAAAAGGAGAGAGGAGAGAGAGAGAGAAACATGGGCCACAAAACATAGGTCAAGCTTCCACAAACACTCATTAATATCTGAACCAGATATAATATGCTATAATAAGAACATTGTCAAGTATGATGTCTTTTGGTGCATGAAGGCTGCCTGTTTTTTTCTTATATAGAGAGATATATCAAAATTGTTCTTCCTTTTATTGAGTGTTAAAGATAAAGAAAACTTCAACTGATGGCATTTTATAAAAGTAATGTGATGTCTACTTTTGTTCTATATTGAACCCTTTGGCAAAAGACTTCACTGTCTTTGTTTCCTGTCAGTCTTCAGGTCAGGAGGGACAGAAGCAGAAGCATTTTGAACTGGAATTCTCTGAAAGAAAAAGTAATAGAGAAAATGGATAAGCAAGCAAAAGATGAGCGGCTTTACAATGTCAACCAGCTAGTCTTTAGGGATGAGAAAACATGAAAGGATGCAATAGTACAGTATGATTAGGGTAAATCCTGAAAGTTCTGAAAGATTTGAGAGATCTTCCAAACTTCCTGGGCCAAAACACATCAACCAGAAATGTTGTGAGACATTTTCTCTCACAAACTGAGTGATAGGATTAAAACAAACAAAAAAACCTAAGGATACAGATTCAATGGAAAATTAATAAATATTTAAACTTTTGAAAAGTTGAAGGGGGCTTTAATGCTCAGATTGATACTTTTTCTAATGGAAAAATACCTACAAGTGAAGGGAGACTTCTTTGCATTGACAAGTGTCAGGTGTCCAAAACAGCTCTTCAATATTCTTAAATATATTAAGCCAAATTTGTGTTTGTTTAGTATTAAGTTAACTTATTGAATAATTCTTAAACTTTTAATTTGGGATGTGTGGAAAGAAATCAAAGCTAAAAAGCAAAAATAGAAAGTATAGTTCAACACTACAATTATGATCCATTATGGGCAAAAAGTTTCTAAAAGAAAAGTAGTATTCTGACTTTTCTAATTTTGTTGGCTTGACATTTGACCTTACAACATTTCTATTAAAATTTTTGCAGAAAATGTGTGAAGTTCTGCATTTGGAACTGTTACTTGGTTACAATGATTATTTTCCTGATTGATAACTCTGTCATAGTCGAGTGGACTTAAATATAAGTATTGAACTGTGAGTAATAGAGACATTTTTGGCCTTACAGAGTGGACTTAAATAATGGCAGATTCCATATAAAGGTCTTACATTTAGAATCACATGCCATTATTACTTTTCTAACATTTACATTATTTTTGTATCTTTTCCATTTCTTATGATGCACACACCCTCTGGGTAACCAACCCTACCCTGCCCTCTCCATCTATGTTAATGTTCTTTGGGATTATGTCTTATGATCTTTTCACTTTTCAATCTGTACTCTCCTTCTTCTATAATTTTATCTATTTCCAAGCTTTTAATTACTATCTTCTATTTCTCCATCCCAGACTCTTTTAATTAGTTACAGAACTGAACTATATAGCCAACAGCCTACTGAACTTTTCCATTTTCCTACTTTTCAAACTTTGTTTAAACTTGAAACTGTAGTGTATTTCCCAAAATGCTCCTCATCTTATAGTATTTCAGAGAATGCTAACCCTTTTTTTCTCTAAATAAAAACATTCCATGGGAACACCGTTATCTCCTATTTCTCCCTTGCCCTTGCCCCACCATTCACTCACTAAACCAAACCCACTGCCATCCAGTTGATTCTGACTTATAACGACCTGCACTGGGTTTCCAAGGCTGTAAATCTTTATGGAAGTAGATTGCCTCATCTTCCTTCCATGGAGCAGCTTGTGGGTTTAAACCACAGATCTTCTGGTTAGCAGCCAAAAATTGTACCCACCAGAGCTCCTAGTACCATTAATTCTAATTGTTATTGTCGCATATATATATATTCTTTCTCTCCATTTCTACTACCAACAGTGCAGTAGGTGCCACTGAATTTTTATGCTGGGATCATGGCCACCAATTGCTCACTGATATTCCCCAGTTCTACCTGGCCTCTCTCCAATCTCTTCTACCTAGAGATCGGAAAGAAACTTGAGCATGTCTGTCTAAACATATTGCTTTCCTGACTAAAACTCCTCCAATATTTCTCACGATTGTAAACATTAAAATTATTAGAGTATTAAGAAATTGAGCAGAATATTTAAGACATCTTATATGAGCAGAGACTTTTAAAAGCAACATGGAAAACTGGTAGCCATAAAGGAAGAATGGTCTGGTTTATTGTATTGCCGTAGTAAGGACCTTGCCTTCCCGGTTTATCTGTTGCTGTTGTCTATTAGCACATTGAACTCTAGTTAATCTTTACTGAATGAGGGCACATGTCATTTGTGAAAAGAATAAAATAAGAATCAGAATATCTAGGTTTTAGGTAGGTAGTCTTCCTGGGCACATTGTTCTTATTTGAGTAATAAGGTAGGTGGATTAGAAAAAACTATTAATTACCTTTTAATGAGAGGTTACTCTGTGCCCTGTGATTTGAAAACATAGTGAACTAGAAATAATCTAACAATGCTTATGGTGCTTGTTATTATAATCAGTTGATTAAGCTGAAAGAGGTCAAACACTTGCTTAAATCATCTTAGCTTTTTTATGCAACACACAATGCATTGGTTCCCTGACAAATATCCGGTGAAGGTTCTAAGACAAAAGTGATAATGCTTCATTTTCCACCTGCAATAGGAGATGATGTCTTCCTTGTATGGACTTAACTGCTTCACTGATGCTCCTCTTTCCTTCCACTAAAGGCTAGAGTAGAATAGCCCCTGCATTCCCAGCATTATTTTTGTCTCTGGGATCAATTATAACTTTGATGGGGATCAACGTTGTTATAATTCAACAGATACAGAGACAGTTCAGCATCAAGTCCTTGAAAACCAGAACTGGGGGCTCCTGCTAACAGCTGATATATTCCTGATGCTTCTGTTTTTCTGAGCGAGGGCACATGAGAGCCTCATCCCCTGCTTCTGAGCACCACCCACTTCCCCATCCACCAGAGCAGCACTGTCACACCTGGTTCTTGTTATTGTAGAGGACCTTTGCTATCTCCTGCAACTGGGCCACCCCCCGCCCCCCTAGCCCTTGCCTCGGTACTGTGGCTGCATCTCTTTCTAGGTTGGAGTCTCTTCCATTGTGCCTCATTCTACGGCCAACTCTTCTGGGCCAGCACATGGTCTTAGAAGCAAAGCCTTTGCACATACTTATCCCTCTGCCAGGACATCTTTTCAAGCCACCTCTTCCACTAACACCAATTCTTCCTTTGGATCTAAGCTCAAATTTCTCATCCTTAAGGAAGCCTTCCCTGCCCTTCCCCCATATCAGGTTTGGGTCTGCTTTCTTATGCTTTTAAAGAAACTCATACCTTTCCTCCATAGATCATATCTCAGTATATGTTATACATTCCTTCAATCATTTGTTGTATGTTTTTCTTCATCACTAGAGTATAAGCTCCATAAAAGCAGTGACTATGCCATTATATCCCCAATGGCTAGCTGGCTAGCACCAAGCTGGCATATAGTTGTTGTTATTAGGTGCTGTCATAAACATATTAATTTAATAAAATGAAAGAAATATGACTCATAATAGGTGCTTTTTCACTGGCTCATACATGTTTGTAATTGTGATTTCCTCACTTAGATCTCTATCTGAGCTTCTTCCCTTTTTTGTCTTCTACTACCCTGGTGCTGGGTCTCTTCTGAGGTCAGCTACTACACTGCATCCTGATGAAGTGCTTCAAAGTTTATGATCAAAAGATGACCCATCATCTTCTAGTGTAAGCTACTTCTTAGGCTGTAATAGTTATCAACTTTCTTAAGGCTCTGGAGTACTTTTTTTTTTCCCATAGAGTAGATTCATGAAGAAATTTTATTAGATTTTATTTTGTAAGGGAAAACAATTCTGTTTGGTTTGCAAGGAAACCAGTAGACTGAAATTGATTAAAAACCTCCCTCACAAAGTGAAATAGCAAGAATAGAAAACGTAATAAAGCTGAAAGCAGAGATATAACTTTATCCTCACTTTTTTAGCATCAGTATAATTTCCCTCCTGGAGGTTGCTTCATTGAAGTATGGTTTAATATATTTTCTACAACATCTGATTCAGGCCAAGATGGCTGACAGATGTTCTTGCAACAATTCTGCAGAGCAGAAGCAAGTTACTGAATGAAGTAAGACTCATTCAGCTTCACAGTGACCAATGGGTAAGAGCGCCACATGGCAACTTGAGAGCTGTGGGCACTGCTGAGGCAATTAACTTCTTGGGTGGCCATAAACCTCCAAGAAAGCTTTAATTGTTTTCTATTTGTATGTGGAAGAGAATAAGGCATTTGACTGTTAACCAGAAGGTTGGCGGGTTCAAATCTACCAGCTACTCCACGGAAGGAAGATGGGGCAATCTACTTCTTTGTAGATTTACCACCTTGGAAATCCAGTGGAGGTTGCTGTGAGTCAGAATCGACTCAATGGCAGTGAGTTTGGTGTTTTGGTTTTGGGGGCTGCTGGGTATGTGCTGTGGTTAAAGCATTGGGCTGCTAACCAAAAAGTTAGTGGTTTGAACTCTGCAACCACTCTGTGACAGAAAGATGAGTCAGTGTGCTTCCATAAAGATTTACAGTCTTGGAAACCCTATGAGGCAGTTCGACTCTATTCTATAGGGTCATTATGAGTCGAAATAAATTCAGTGGAAGTGGGTTTGGTTTAATGTGGGCAGCTGGGTGGTACGCCTGTGGTACAGGATGATGGTCCTCCAAAGATATCCATGTTTTAATCAACAGGACATGTTTCCTTATCTGGCAAAAGAGATTTTGCAGATATGATTAAATTAAGAATCTTGAGATGAAGAGATTTTCCTGGATTATCACAACAGGCCCAATGTCATCATTAAAAGCCTGATAAATGAAAGAGGGAGGCAGGAGGGCAGTGTCAGGGTGATACAATGTGAGAAAGACTCCAGTGGCCATTGCTGGCTTTGAAGATAGAAAGGGGCCATGAGCCAAGGAATGTAAGTAGCTTCTAGAAGCTGGAAAAGGCAGAGAAATGGACTGCCTCCAGAAATCTTAATCTTCACCCAGTGAGAACCATTTTGGGCTTCTCACCTCCAGAATTATGAGATAATACATTTGAGTTATCTTAAGCCACTACCTTCTGGCAACTTGTTATAGCAGAAATAGGAAACTAATACAGTGCCTGGCCCTCATATAAAAAACAATCTGTGATGAGGTCTTTCCTCTCCTGTTCTTGGAGCTTCCATCCATGACTTCACAGCCAGATCAAATTTGACTTCCTAAAATTTGAAACTACAAACACTCCTATTAAAAACATTTGAAGGGCAAGGTAACTAAAATTCTTCACATTCCTTAAAGTCATATATATTATAGCCTATTGTCCTAATCAAGGTTGTTGATAAAGGTTTGCTTGAGCTGCTGAGAGTCAGCCCAGAGCTTTGAGAATATTTAATCAAGTGAAGTCAGAATAAAGCCTCATTAGTCTAGTTTCTTTCACTAGTTTTTATGAGGTAAAAATGCATTATATTGTAAAACATCTTAAAGGAGATTCATTCACACTTTCCGTTTTTAGAGAAGGATAAGAAGGTAAGAATTACTGGTTATATACATACATGTATACATACACATCTATACATATAGATGTGTATGTATACATGTATGTATGTATATATGTAATAGAAATGGCACCCTCATGGTCTGAAAACTTATATCATTACGGTTCACTGTTCATGAATCAGTGATTTATTAGATGGTAGCATAATGACCTAAGGAAGTTAACTCATGCATAGCTAGCTACCAGGCAGCATCTGGGATAATCTGGTTCAGTATTGAATGCAGCCTGGTATAACAGCATGGGTGATGTTGTCTTAATTTATAAGCCAATTAAAAAGCACCAAAAATAATCATAATGGGATTGATACTAAAGAAGTTCTAATGCTAACTCGTTTTGAGGGATAATTAAATGCTAAAATAATAGCCCATTGTTAATGTCTGCTGGTGTGGTGAAACTTCTAGATCTTATTCATATGTAGTTCTCTTTTCTTGCTAGGACCACAGGAGGATGACAATTCCTCACTACCTCTTGTAGTTAAGCAGAGTCACGTCCCTGGTTAAAGACAATGGGTTGTGAGGAGAGAAAATATTTGTCCTTTCTGGGGAAAAGTATTTAGTGTCAATGCATTGTGTCAACCATAGCCACATATGTAATATGGAGGTGCCAAAAGATTGAGGAAGCCTGAATTGCTCAGCCTGAATATGGAGGATAGCTGCCTGGTTTTATATAAATTATTTGTTGCTGAGTAATAAACCTCCCCAAAATAATAATTAATTATTATTTTTCATGGTTTTATGAATTGGCTTGTTGATTCTTCTGGTCTAGGCCAGCTCAATCAGGCCTCACTCCTTGTCTGAGGCCTCAGCTGGGCTTGCTGGAATGGCTGTGACAGCGGAACCTCTTCTCTCCACATATTTCTCCATCTTCAATGGGCTAATCTGGATTTGTTCACTGGAGCAGCACTCCAAGAAAGCAAGAGCAGATGCTGTAGGGCCTCTTGAGTCTCATACTTGGGACTTTCACAAATTTCCTCTGCAGCTTTCTGTTGGTCAAAGGAAGTCACAAAACCATTCTAGATTCAAGGAATGGGGAAAAAATTGTCTCTTTTGATAGAAGGACCTACAAAAACGTTTGTGGCCATTTTAATCTAGCAGACTTAATGATTGCACAGTCATGCAACAGACTGAGTATGTGAGAAATAAATGCTTGTTAAGTCATTGAGATTTTGAGAGCATTTGTTACTATAGCTATCCTTGCTAATGCAGGTAATCAATTTGGTTACATATGGAGGCAATAGTTCTTCCTTTACCTATTTTTATCAATGAGTTAATTTGAGTATTATCTGTGAGAAAATGTTTTGAAAATCTATCAATACAAGATACTGTGTTTTATAAAATGATACAGTGTTTTGTTAGAGTCTACACCTGAATTCTGAGTTATAGCTAAGAAAAAAGACCCTTGATTATAAATACGTCTGCTGAGTTGTCCATGCACTTATAGATAAGGAATCTATGGAGATTCCATCTTAACTATCTCCCAGAGAGTGATTTTCTTGGACTGTACGGCATGCAAAATGATGTTGAAATGCTATTGAATGTAAAAAAGTGTCAATTCAAACTAATAGTGAAGCAGATGAATTTTGTTTCTAGAGGCTTGTGATAGTTAAGGTTGTGTGTCAACTTGGCTGGACCACAATTCTAAGTGGTTTGCCAGTTATGATATAGTTATCCTCCATGATGAGATATGAAATAATGTAATGACTCCCATGATGACATCTTCAATGAGCAGTTAATCAGTTGAAAAGGGATTTCTTTCCGTGTGTGGTTGGCTTCCAATATACACATGGAAAAGCTCTGGCAAAGCTCTCAGGCTTTTTGCTTGAATCCTGAATCTGGCTCATCATCATCTGGACTTGAACCAGTGGCCTGCCATACTGCCTGCCAATTTTGGGACTTTTGTCTTTGTATCTGTGAACCAAAAGCCTGTCATTTTACCTGCTGATCTTGGATTCATCAATCCAATACTGAAGCCAACAGCCTGCAGTATTGCCTGTCAATCTTGGTTTCATCAGCCTCTGCAGCTGCATGAGTCAGGGAAAGCCTCTAGCTTAATGTTTGACCTCAGAATTTGCCAGTCTGTACAACTCCGTGCATTGTTTCCTTGAGATAATTTCTCTCTCTCTCTCTTTCTCTTTCTCTCTCTCTCTATATAATGCTTCACTGGTTTTGCTTCTCTAGACAACTCAACCTACGACAATGCTCCAGCCACTCTTCTTTTTTAAAATTTTAATGTTTTTACGTTTTGCCCCATCACTAATTTCTTCTTTCTCTTATTTTCCTAATGCCTTACTATTTTCTAGATTTTTTTTTTTCTGTAACTTTGCTATAATTTCTCATTGCAAAAATTTGCTCAAACTAATATGTAACCCTTCACAAAAATGAGTGGATTTTAAGGCTTAGCTCCAACAATAAAACAAATACAAAATACATTTTTTGAAGAGATTTTATGCTTCACTAAGTTCCTAAAATTATTCCACCAATCAAACTAATTCTAATTGTTTCATAGTGCCTGCTGATGGTTTTTCTCAACACAATTTCCACTAGCCTAGGAAGTTATTCTGATTGCATTAGGTTCTATTTGCTCCAGGTTGAGAAACGTTTATTTTTCATGATTGACACAGCCTAGACTCCTTTCTCTCCATTCAGCTTCCTTCATCTCCTTTCTCTCTTCAAGTCTGGGATGTCAGACTATAGACCTCAAGTCTGAAGTGTTGATTTCTTTCCTGTCATTGATAGTTAAGAAGCATGACATTTGTCCCCCTTATTGACATATATAATTCAGCAAAATATTTTCAAGATTCATCCATATTGTAACATGTATTAGGACTTCATTTCTCTTTCTGGCTAAACAATATTCTATTGTATGTATATATCACAATCTGTTTACCCATTCATCTGTTGATGTATGTTTAGATTGTTTTCACCTTTCGACAAGTGTGAATAGTGTTGCAATAAATATTGTTGTACATGTATCTACTTGCACCAATGATTTCTAGTATCAGTATATTCCTTGGAGTGAAATTACTGAGTCATAAGGTAGTTCTATATTTAACTTTTTGAGAAGCTGCCTGTTTTCCAAGGTGTCTGCACCATTTTGCATTTCCACCAGCAATGTATAGGGGTTCAACTTTCTCTGTGTCATCATCAGTAGTGTTGTTTCTATTGTTTACTTTATTTTAGCTATCCTAGTGGAGGTGAAGTAATATAACACTGTGGTTTTAATTTGTTTCTCCATAATGGCTAATAATGTAGAGCATCTTTTTTTTTTTTTTTTTTCCAATTGTGTTTTAGATGCAAATTTATAGAGCAGTTTGCTTTAGAGTCAACATTTCGTGTACATTTGTTTTCACTCCCCAATTACCATACCCAACCCTAACCCACTCTCCTCCTCTCCCTTCCCAGTACCCCCTCCCTCTGTGCCCTCATAATTTTGCACTCCTGTGTGTCCTGCATTTCCTCTGGCGAATGTTGCCACTCTGGTGCCCTGTGGTCAATTGCTCCAAGGGATGCATCTCCATACAGTATATGGGTACATCACTCTGGGTTGAGTGGTCCAAGTGTATGTCTTATTTACTACTGGGCTGAGAGCCAACCCCTGGGCATGAGTTTTATTCCAGGCCTGAAGTGTATCCCAGGACCATAGTATTGGGGGCCCCACCAGACTCCATCCAGCCAGTAATTCTGGTCATTATTGTGTTTTTGGATTTTGTTTCATGTTTTTCCTCCAACTCTATCCAGGATCTCCAGTTTTGATCCTTTCCTTTGGTAGCCGGGCACCATCTAGTTCTTCTGGTCTCTAAGTCTATCATGTCTTAGGGCTGATTACTTCCAAATTACATTGATTTTTTTTGCACTCTTCTGCACTTCTGATGATAGGAGACCATTAGCTGCATCTTAGATGGCCACTTGAAAGCTTTTAAGACCCCAGTCATGTAGAGCATCTTTTCATGTGCTTATTGGCCATTTGTATGTCTTCCTTGGTAACATATTTATTCAAGTCCTTTACCCATTTTTTTGAGTGGGTTGTCATTTTCTTGTTAAGTTGTAAGAGTTCTTTACAAATTGTGCATATTGAGAGGATATTTTAAATTAATTCTAATAAAACTATTTCATTAAATATTATGAACTCAGTTTGTGAAGTTACATAGAAGTAGAGTTAGAGCCTACATTGCCACTCATCAGGTATGTTAAGCTTATTTTTAGTATGTAAATCTCTGGTGATGTAGTGCCTAAGGCATTTAACTGCTAACCAGAAGGTTGGTGTTCAAACCCACTAGCCACTCCACGGAAGGAAGACGGCAATCTACTTCTGTAAAGATTTACAACCTTGGAAATCCAGAGGGGGTCTCTATGAGTCAGAATCGACTCAATGGCAGTGAGTTTTTTTTTTTTTTTTCCTTCTTTTTTTTTAAGTGAGCTTAATGATATTATAAGCTTATGATGTGGGAGGATTAAATTTAAAAATGCACTGAAAAGACTCAGTGCAATCTGTGGCACAGAGAGAAAAAAAAAAAAAAAAGATTGCACAGATAATTCTTACTTATCCAAAGTAATGAGAGAAACGTGTGGCAGGAAATGCTCTGTACCTCCCAATATCTGTTTCTTCCTTTAAGAAAACAAGCTCTGGTTTTTAACTGGGTGCATTGCTACTAAGCATATCCCAACCTCCTTTGCATTATATGGAGTCATATGATTAAATTCTCACCAAAGAGATAGAATCAAAAACAATCTGTGATACTTCCAGAAAGTCTTACCAAATGAGGGAAGATTCCATTTATTTTCTTCCTGGTACTGATTTGAAACCTATGTGAGGGCTAGAGCACCACATTCTATCTTAGGCCATTGGAACAAAGGTAATAGATGGAGATAAGAGATAGCAAAGTGGAGTTCTGATTGCTTCAATCAGCTGCCATATCAACTCAGAATTAGCTACTCAAACACCTTGTCTGTTACAGCATAATATTGACATAATCATTATATTTTGGTAGTTATGTGCAGCTGGACTGGATCATAAAGCATTATTACTGTTTAGACAAAAAGCAGATGTTACTCCTCTCAGATTTATCACAAAATCTATAAAGAGCTGTATGTTAGAGATAGGAATCAACAATACAGAAGGCTAAAATCTGGGTAGGTGATATTGAACCAATGAGTTTTCCAGGTAGGTAAATTCAATTCTAATAATGTATTGATATGGTTCTGCTGCAAACATCCACTAATAATCAGAACAAGGAATGTAGGAAGTATGAATCTGGGAAATTTGGAAGTTGTCAAAATGAAATGGGACACATAAAGATTGCTATCCTAGGCATTAGTGAGCTGAAATGGGCTGGTTTTGGCCATTTTGAATCACACAACCATATGATCTACTATGCCAGGAATGACAAATTGAAGAGGAATTGGGTGGCATTCATCATCACGAAGAATGTTTCAAGCTCTATCCTGAAGTACAATGCTGTCAGTGATATCCTATGATAATATCCATATGCCTACAAGGAAGACCAGTTAATACTACTATTATTCAAATTTATGCACCAACCACCAAAGCCAAAGAATAGGAAATTGAAGATTTTTACCAACTTCTGCAGTCTGCAGTTGACTGAACATGCAATGAAGATGTGCTGATTATCACTGGTGATGGAATGCAAAAGTTGGAAACAAAGAAGAATTACCAGTAGTTGAAAAACTTGGCCTTGATGATAGAAATGATGCTGGATATCACATGATAGAATTTTGCAAGACCAACAACTGATTCATTGCAAATACCTTTCTCAACAACACAAACATTGGCTATACACATGGACTTCATCAGATGGAGTACACAGAAATCAGATTGACTACATCTGTGGCAAGAGGCAATGGAAAAGTTCAATATCTTCAGCCAAAACAAGGCCAGGAGCTGATTGTGGAACAGACCAGGAACTGCTCACATGCAAATTAAGCTGAAGTTGAAGACGATTAAAACAAATCCAAGAGAGCCCAAATATGACCTTGAATATACCGCTCCTGAATTTAGAGACTATCTAAAGAAGAGATTTGATTTGATGCATCTAACACCAATGACCAAAAAACAGAGGAATTGTGGGATGACATCAAGAACATCATACATGAAGAAAGCCAAAGGTCATTAAAAAGACAGAAAAGGAATAAAAGACCAAAATGCATGTCAGAAGAGACTCTGAAACTTGCCCTTGAGTGGAGAGTGATAGAGTAAATGGAAGAAATGATAAAACAAGAGAGCTGAGAAGATTTTAAAGAGCAGCTTGAGAAGACAAAGTCAATTATAATGAAATGTGCAAAGACATGGTGTTAGAAAGCCTGAAGGGAAGAAGATTTTCAGCATTTCTCATGCTGAAAGAATTGAAGAAAAAATGTAAGCCTTGAGTTGCAATACTGACAGATTCTATGGGCAAAATGCTGAATTATGCAGGAAACATCAAAAGAAGATGGAAAGAATACACAGAGTCACTGTACCAAAAAGAAATAGTTGATCTTCACCCATTTCAGGAAGTGGCATATGATCAAGAACTGATGGTATTGACAGACGAAGTCAAAGCTACACTGAAGGAAATGGCAAAAAATACAAGGCTTCAGGAATGGAAAGAATACCCATTGAGATGTTTCAACAAACAGATGCTGCACTGGAGACACTCACTCAGCTATGCCAAGAGATTTGGAAGACAGCTACCTGGCCAACTGACTGGAAGAAATCTATATTTGTACCCATTCCAAAGAAAGGCAATCCCACAGAACGTGGAAGTTATCAAACAATATCATTAATATCACATGAAGTAAAATCTTACTGAAGATAATTCAAAAAAAGTTGCAGCAGTATATTGACAGAGAACTTCCAGAAATGCAAACTGGATTCAGAAAGGGATGTGGAATGAGGGATATCATTGCTAATGTCAGAGGGATCTTTGGCTAAAAGCAAAGAATACCAGCAAGATGTTTAATTGTGTTTTATTGAGTATGCCAAAGCATTCAATTGTGTGGATCATAATGAATTGTGGATAATATTGAGAAGAATAGGAATTCCAGAACATTTAATTGTACTCATGAGGAACTGTACATAGACTAAAGTGCACCTGACACAAGCCAAGGTATTTTCAATTGCCTCATATGCATGTGAAAGCTGGACAATGAATAAGGAAGATAGAAGAAGAATTGATGCTTTTGGTTTGTGGTGTTGATGAAGAATGCTGAAAGTACCATGGACTGCTAAAAGAACTAACAGATCTGTCCTGGAAGAAGTGCAGCCAGAATGCTCCTTGGAAGTGAGAATGGCCAGATTCGTCTCACCTACTTTGGTCATGTTGTCAGAAAGGACTATTCCCTGGAGGAGGATATCATGCTTGGTAAAGTGGATGGTCAAAAAAACAAAGGAGAATGCCCTGAACAAGATGGATTGACACAGTGGCTGCAGTGATGGGCTCAGGTATAGCAAAGATCATGGAGCTAGCATGGGATCGGGCAGTGTTTTGTTCTGCTGTATATAGGGTTGCTGTGAGTAATGTAGCGCCTAAGGCACTTGACTGCTAACCAGAAGACTGGCGGTTCAAACCCACCAGCCACTCCCCGGCAGGAAGGTTGCGCAATCTACTTCCATAGTGATACCGCCTGGGAAATCCAAGGAGGGGTCGCTATGAGTCCGGTCGATGGCACATAACAACAACAACATGAGTCAGACAACTGGACAGCACCTAACAATAACAACAAAGTGTCCCTCTGAAAGTAACACCTGGGAAAGAAGAAGAAGGGAAGGAAAAACAAATGCACGAAGCCTGGAGAGTGAAGAGACAGCTGCTTGTTACAGATGTTTAGGCAGGAACACTCTGCAGTTGAAGGCTAAGTGTATCCTCTGTCTATCCCTAGTTTTCCCTTTTATGATTTTTATTATTAAAATGTATGACTGCATACAGGTCTTTTTTTCCTATCATAGCTGTGCTTGACTTTATTTCTGGGTCACAGGCAAAGGCCTGTTGTGTATGCATTTTTCCGCTCTGATAAAATAGGGTTGTTCTGTTTATTTTTCTTTCTGTTTACATACTTGTGGGCATCTGAATCTCACGGTATTGGCATAAGGTATATTGCTGATGTTTTATCAAGCATTTAAATGGTCAGGTTAAATGAGCTGCAAGCAGCATAATACAGGCAATGCCATTGAGTACAAACTGGCTGTCAACTGTAGTCAGATTATTATGGAAATCAATTCCATTGAAAGATCAGAAAAACCTGAAAATTGAGAGACCACTGGAGTTTATCTTGCTTAGAAATGAGTTTTAGGATGTGGAAGCAATGTCTCTTCCTGTTGTAGTAGCATGGACTTTTGGTCACTCTGTTCTTCCTTTTAAGAGTGCCTTTCCAGGGATAACAATGTGGAACAAACTCAAAATCATTTGGGGGAAATAAAAGAGGAGGGGACCAGTTTTGCTGGTCTGATAGAGCCTGGTGGAACCACTGAGACTATGGCCCCTAGCTGCCCTTCAGGTCTGGAATTGAATCCACACCTGTGGCTTCCAGCCAAACAAAAAACAGGCATATGAGTTGAGCATTTACCTGAGGTAGATACACTCCTTGGAGAGAACAATCATGGGAGAAAGAAGGGCTGTTTATGCACAGGAAGACAGCTCAGGAGGCAGGAGTGCATGGAGGGATGGACACAGGGAAGAGGTGACTGTCATAAGGAAGTGGGAGGGGAGCTGTTGCATTGTGGTAAATTTTAATCAATGTCATGAGACAAAGTGTATATGAACTGCTGTATGGAAAATGAATTTGCTCTGTAAAATTTCACCCAAATCACAATTAAAAAAAAAAAAGAGTTCCTCTTCAAGGTAACTAACATCCATTTATTTGCACATATACTTGAACAATATTGATGGAGATGTTTAAGCAAGGATACAAGGGTGAGCAGTTTCACAGCTCCTGATGGTAGTATGTCTCATTCAAAAATTAAAAAAGCCAGAAACCATTTTCTTCTACTTTCAGATGTCTTTATGTTTCAGTTTTCCTCAAGATAATGCCTTTTGTGGTCCCAGATTTTCATTTTCTGTTCACTCTATCAAGTTTTTATATGATGAACTCTCAGTTCTAAGATGCTCAATCAACACAAAAACATTTCAGAAATTCAAATTTCCCCTGCTTTTTTTTTTTTTTAAATTTTTATTGTGATTTGGTGAAAGTTTACAAAGCAAATTCACTCTCCACACAGCAGCTCACATACATTTTGTCTCATGACATTGACTGAAATTTCCCACAATTCAATGGCTCCCCTCCCACCTCCTACTCATATTCCCCTCCATTTTCACAAACAGACTTTTTTCCCTAACGTTTTCATACAGACAATGCACATCTGGCTCTCTTGGTGCTTTGAACAGCTGTTCTTCACTCAAGTGCATTATTTTCTGGGGAATTCTATTTGAAACCAAGGAGTCCCTGGGTGGAATAGACAGTTAAGCACTTACCTATTAGCTGAAAGCTTGGAGATTTGAAACCATCCAGCAGTATCTTGGAAGACAGGCCTGGCGATCTTTCTCTGGAAGTTCCCAGCCCTTGAAACCTTATGGAGCACTTCTACTCTGCACATGTGGAGCCATCAGGAGTCTGAGTCTCCTCTATCACAAATGACAGCAACAATGTTTGAAACCAAGAATGAATGAACAAGAGGACTGACCAGCTTTAAGGGAAGGAGTACAAGTCATTATTTCATGTGATGATTAGTGTAGTGATTTTATCATGTGTACCTTTTAATGATTAGAAAGATAGATATGTTAATGCATCTTTACAGAAATAGAAGCTATATAGCCACTCATATTGCATGAGAACTGCTTCAGCATTTTGTAAATAGGCATATGCTGTGTAAATTACTTGTAGTATAAGCTGAAAGCATCCTTGGTTTTTATGATGGTTTTATATGATCCAGATTTATAATTATGAATAATGCATTAGGTTTTGTTGTTCTCTATGATTGTGTACTTTGTTATGCAGGGAAGATTTCCCACTGCATTGTCCCAGATTTGAATTGTGAAGCTTCTTTTGGTTGCAGCTGCCCCAGAATTATGTGAACTCCTTGGGAATATCCATGGAAAATAGAAATCCTCTTTCCCTATGCTTCATGAAGAGACAATCTCAGCAGTTTCTCAAAAACTGGTTCATCAAATTTAATTTAACTATATTATGTCCTGGAACTCCTATTTTGGACAATGAAAAACATATTTTACTCATCATATGGAGATGAACAATATTCAATTTTAGTAAAATTAAGACAAAGCATACAAAAGGGCTGGGTGAACTAAATGTGTCATCCAAACATAAGGTACACACACTGCTCCCTATGTCCCTTTTGAAAGTGTAAAATAAAATCAAAACTCAACAGTGTTTTTCTTAAACCATTCGTAGTGCCTAAGGCATTTGACTGCTAATCAGAAGGCTGGTGATTCAAACCCACCAGCCACTCCTCAGAAGGAAGGTTGGGCAATCTACTTCTGTAGTGATACTGCCTCAGAAACCCAAGGAGGGGTCTCTATGAGTCGGATACAACTCTATGGCATTGGGTTTTGTTTTGTTTTTTTATTCCATTGTATAGAACAAATCCTTATTAGATTAAGCACGTTAATTGTGTAATTATTGAACTAATTAGATAAATAGGTGTTCTTATCTATATATTGCAAGAATTTCCTTATGATACTCGGTAACTTAAAATCAATGACAATTTGAATTTTCTACTCAAGGACTTTCTCTGAGGGCTAAATTAAGACCATTAGTGGGCACTAAGCAATGACAGCAGGAATTGTCAGGGGCTACCCTTGTATGGCCCATGTCTGGGGTGTGGGTTGCTTTGATTGGCACTGCATGGTATCTGTACTCCTTTCTTCTAGTTTCCGGTCCTCTCCCGGAGTCCCTTTTAATAAGTGTCTTGTCTTAGCCTGTTTCAAAGAGGACATCTAGCTTTCCAGCTCACTTTATCATGAGGAACTGCTGATGTGTGTTCATCTATTAATATGAAAAAAAAAAAAAATCTTCCATGTTCCACAGGGATTCTGTATTTCCTTCCATCTGAATTGGTTCAAGGCAAGAATCCCTCCTCACACCCTCCACCCCCAGGACAGTGTAAGAAGAACCTGGAGCTTGGAACCATAATGGGAGGTTAGATAGTGGCTCAGTAGATTCAGAATAGAGACCAGGGTTAGCCTATAGATGGGAATGAGATAGCTTCTGTCATGTTGTTGTTGTTGTTATGTGCCGTCGAGTCAGCCCTGACTCATAGCGACCCCTCCTTGGGTTTCCGAGGCAGTATCACTACGGAAGTAG
>NW_006921617.1:18293460-18317621 GCF_000298275.1 Orycteropus afer afer | reverse complement strand
AGGTACAGACAACAAAGATGAACCCTTTTGCACATACAGTACTGCATTGTCAGTGAAGGGAAACATGGGTATATGGGTGGATAGATGGGTAGAGAGGCTGAACTATTAGGTATGTCTATGAAGTGGGGAGCGTATCCAAGACCATGTATAGGGTTGGCAGGCAATGGTTCTACAAGTGTATTTGCATGTTCTGTAAGAATTCCCAGGTATATAGTAGAGCTGACAAGGGACAAAGTTGTAATCACTTCTTGGTCACAGACAGCTATCCAGAGGGAGCAAGTAGTTGAGCCTGTGGGCTTGGGACCATAGTTGCAGGGGACATCAAGCTCAATTGGTACAGCATTCTACACAAAACATTGTTCCACCTCCTAATTTGGCGAGTAGCAACTGGGATCTTAAAAGCTTGCAATCAGCCATCTAGATGCAACAATGGATCTCTCCTCATCCATAGCAAAAAAGAATGAGGAAATCCTAAGATTCATGGAAACAATTAGTCCTCATGACTGGTACACCATGCGATCCACATCCTATATGACTATGAGACCAGAAGAACTAGATGGTGCCTGGCACTGTCAACCACTCAGAGGGGGATCTATGGAGGAGATCCTGGATAGAGAGGGGGAACAATGTGGAACAAAACTCAAAATCATTTGGGAAAAAAAAGGGGGGAGCAGGTTTGCTGATCTGATAGAGCCTGGTGGAACCACTGAGACTATGACCCCTAGCTGCCCTTCTGGTCTGGAATTGAACTCACACCCGTAGCTTCCAGCCAAACAAAAGACAGGCATATAAGTTGAACATTTACCTGAGGTAGATACACTCCTTGGAGAGGAATCATTGGAGAATAGAAGAGCTGTGTATGCACAGGGAGACAGCTCAGGGGGCAGGGAGGCATGGAGGATGGACACAAGGAACAGGTAACTATCAGGAGGAAGTGGGAGGGAACTGTTGCATTGTGGTAAATTGTAGTCAGTGTTATGAGACAACACGTGTGTGTGAACTGCTGTATGGAAAGTGAATTTGCTCTGTAAACTTGTACCCAAATCACAATAAAAAGAAAAAAAAAAAGAGAATTCTGCTTTGGCTATGTTATTTTGAGGTGTGTAGAAGATATTTCTGCAGAAATGCCAATTAGAATAATAATCTCTGATATGACAATTTGCGCTAGTTCTCTATGGTTTAAAATTCACAAAGTTCAGAGAAGAGTTGAGTGTCAGGACTTGAAAAACTTCCTAAATGGTAAAAAAGTTCATTTGATTTAGATTCTGATTGGTACAGGCCTCACTGAATATAGTTGATATTGTTAAGATTATCAGCTGGATTGGCTGACATCTACATCCTTGAGTAGGACTTGAATTTTTTTCAATTATGAGGTTTTGTTTTTTTTTGCCTTTCTCCCTGTTTACCAAATTGTTTCCCCGTAAGCCAGTCCAGCAACTATTGAAGAGACAGAAAGCAAGCAGTGGTTAAGGCATTGTTGTTGTTATTTGCCGTCGAGTCGGCCCTGACTCATAGTGACCCCTCTTTCGGTTTCCGAAGCAGTATCACTACAGAAGTAGGATTGCCCAACCTTCCTTCTGAGGAGTGGCTGGTGGGTTTGAACCGCCAGCCTTCTGGTTAGCAGTCAAGTACCTTAGGCATTGTTGTTGTTGTTGTTATGTGCCGTCGAATCGGCCCGACTCATAGCGACTTCTCCTTGGGTTTCTGAGGCAGTATCACTACCGAAGTAGGATTGCCCAACCTTCCTTCTGAGGAGTGGCTGGTGGGTTTGAACCGCCAGCCTTCTTAGGCATTAGGAGATGCAATAAGAAAGAAGAAGTATACGTTTTTAATTATTACTTCTAAAGTAGTTCCTTCCATCTTCACAGGACCATTCTTAGAATTTGAAATGAGGGCAAAGGAAATAAGAACATATGCTGTTTCTCTTTCTTACTCGTTAACTACACATTTATTGTCACCATGTGTTGCGTCAACCTCTGAAACATTTGTATTTGTACCAAACCTGTCTAAAGATTTGTTTGTCACTTACTATTTGCAAGATACTGGACTAAATGCAGTGTTCCTAAGTACTTTCACACTTTAGTCATAAGCGTAAATAAAATTAAAGACTAAGAAGAGAGAGAAAGAGTTGGTAAAACTGCTCTTTATGAATCAGCTATGAAAGAAATGTTATTGATATGTCTGGTGATAACTGGAAGAATACTTTCCCCAAATGGGCCCTGATAATCCCCTGCCTGTCCAATTCTTTGCTGCCTATGTTTTATAGGCAAAAGAAAGACAGGATAGTTGAAGAAAAAGAAGGAGAGCACATTTCTTTTGTAATAAAGAGAAAGTTCTGAGACATTTTAGTGTCAGAATGATGACTGCATTAAAGAGAGAAAAACAATTCAAATGTTCTCCCTCATAAATCTCACTCAGAGGGGAAATACAAGACAGATAGTTTCACTTAGAGAGAAGACTACACCAATCCTAAGAGACAGGATACATTGATACCAAAGTGACAAATGTAATTTCAGCTCCAAGGGTGTGCTCTGTCATCTGCCAACTGAGCCAATGACTTGGCTAAAATGTGAGAAAGATAAAGAATTGAAATGAAAGCTCCAGAAGGAAAAATGATTGCAGAACAAAACCTGAAGATGGTTCATGCAATAAAGTCTTAGACTTGCAGTTGTTTCTCCCTGAATTGCTTCTAACTTTGGTATAGCACATATAGCATATAATGGCATCTTGCATTTTGTACTGACTTATTGTCAAATAGCTATTTTCAGAGTAAAATAAGAATGAAAAAGAATAAGTGGAAAAGAAATAAAGTGTTGTGAAGTAAAATTGCTTGTTTGTGCACGGGATTGATACATGATGTTTCATTTCTATATTAGCTCAATTTCATGCTAGGTCATTTATATCTGTTTTTATCAAAGACACCTGTTGTAGGTTGAAATCTTGTACAAGTCAGAAATTTTGCCAACTGCAATATTATGAAGCAGATAGAGTTTTTATTTTCCCCATTTTTCCTTCACTGTATTTTGTGTCAAATGTCTCATTCATTCATTCATTTACTCATTCATTGATTTACTCATTCATTCCAACAATTACTGGTTATAGGCTATGATCAAGGCACTGTACTGATTGCTAGGGGAGATGCAAATTCAGTGAGTTAAGTGCTCTGATAGAAGTACAGAGCAAGTGCAGGAAAGCAGAATGGAAGAACAAACTTACATATGATCCCAACAAAATTGGTTTTAATTTGCACTTTAATGTGATTCCATTCACTTATGACAGTTGACAGAAAAACACTCACAAAATGTGTTGTAAATTGTTGAGAACAGTGTTAATTATATTTGTCATTGTACTTTTTATGAGGATTCCGAAAAGAAATTTCCATCTTAGTACCAAAATCAGTTATGTTCTCCTGAATAATTGGGAAGATTTTGCATTATGGGCAATATATTTACAATCATTTGCAGTGTCATTTATTTATTTATTTATTTTCACAAAAGCCAAGCAGAGTATATAGGCGATTCTGAAATCTGTATGTCTGTCTATCATCCATGTACAAGTCTTGGCTTGCTCAGTACTTTCACATTTGCTCATCTGTGTTTTATTTCCACTTAAAGTATACTATATATGTAAAAAAGTACACAAATGATAGGAATAAAACTCAATGAATAGTCACAAGGTGATTTTCATACTCTGTAACCACATACAAATCAGAAAATAGAACATTACCAGCACTGCAGAAGTCCCTCTTGTTCTATCTCACAGTCTCTACCTTGCCAACTCCCCACAGTTAATCACTAGACTTCTATTGCTGTAGATTAGATTGACTTGTTTTTTAACTTTATATAAATCAAATGACACAATGCGCACTATTTTGTGTATTTCTTTCATTTAACATTATTTCTGTAAGATTCATCCATAATGTTTCATGCAGCAGTAGATTGTTCAGTTTCTTTGCTGTATGGCATTCTACTGTTGATAGATTTTAGAATCATTTTCAATTTGAGTCTTTTATACAGTTTCAATGAACATTCTTGTATATATTTTTGGTAAAAATACACACATATTTTGCTAAGCAATCTTAGGGGTGAATTCACTTACTTTGTCCCTTGCCTTTCATTTGCTTAATGATATCTCTCAATGATCAGGAGTTCTTATTTAAAAATTCTAATTTATGAAATTTCTATATGTCCTATTTAATAAATCATTGGCCACTCAAAGATTGTAGAGATATTTTACTGTGGTTCTTCAAGAACATTTATGTTTATACAAGTTAAGCTTATATGTGCAATCTATTTAATACTGATTTTTATGCATAGTGGAGGTAGGGCCCCATCTTCCTTCCGAGGAGTGAACCATCAGCCTTCTGGTTAGCAGTCAAGTGCCTTAGGCACTATGCTACCAGAGCTCCCTCAGCAGTTCAATAGCAATGTTAAACAGAGAAAATATAGTAACAATTTTATTTAATTTGTCATATCATTTATTGGTAATAATGATCTTCCACTACCTCAACATTTTTTGTGGAGACATTCTTACAAACAGGATCCTGAAACCTTCCCTCTTATCTTACGTTACAGAAAAACAAACAAGCAAACAAACACATAAATATGAAAGTGAACTAGTTGGTTGTTTTAAATGCAATATTTTCAAATGTATTATCACTATTTAAAAATCTTTTACTGATATTGTATGGTATGTTAAATTTTGATGAACATTTTAATATACAATTCATAAATATATGAAGGACTGACTATACTTAATCAAAGGCCTTGTTGACAATTACATTTATGAACTGGAAAAAGACCAAAAATAAGGGAATCATACTGTACATATATGACCTTGAGCTAGGATTTGTTAGCCTGGAATGGCTATATTTGTGTCGGAGTGTGGTAGTTAAGGTTATGTGTCTACTTGGCTGGGCCTGGTTTAAGTAGCTGGGCAGCTGGATATAGTTATTCCTCATAGTGAGATTGGTAATCAACTCTGTGGTGAAGTGTACTGGAGCAGCTGAGTAGCTGCCTTAGGGATGTAATTTGCTTCTAGTACATAGCAGAAGCATTGAGAAAGGTCTGCAGCTTTTTGGCACCCTTAGACCCTGCATTTGGCTGAGTCTTTATCTCAGTGACCTGTCATGTTGCTTGCCTATCCTGGGACTGTTAATGGGCTTGAATCAGTGGCCTGTCATGTGGTTTGGTAATATTGGGACTGTGCCTTTTTACTTGTCGACCTTGGGTTTATTAGCCTCAGCTGCTAGCAGCTGCCTGAGTGAAGAAAGCCTCCAGTTTCAGTAGGCCACAGCAAGAGGCAGATCTGAAGCACAAGGTCGAGTGGCTTTCACCCAGCCCCTTGAGCCTGGCTCTTTCAACTTGGATTTCTAGCCTCCAAAACTGGGTAAGAGTATAAATTCCTGTCTATTACAGCCATCCCATTTGTGGTATTTTTCTATTAGAGCATCAAGAAGTAACGAAAATGTTGAGTGTACTTTATTTATTAGTGCTTAGAAGTTACATGCAGTGTATAGGTAATACAGAGGCTGATGAAATGTCTGTGGCTCAGATCATTGGCCCCTGACTGATGCAGGAAGAATTGTTCTTTTTCTGAGCCTTATTTACTGTATGTACTAGTTAGCCTTTCATAAAGTCTGCTGTGGCCCTGATTCACTCAAATGTTACCATCTACAACCATCAAAGAATCCTGCTGTAGGGTATGTAGCTGACCTCTCTGTTGTTTCTGGAAGCATCTTTATTTTCTAAGACATATAATTATAGGTTGACAGTTATTTTTTTGCATATAATGTTCCCACATAAATAACACACACATGCATATAACATGCATAAGGTGCACAGGAAACAAACACATGACAGAGTTACATGGTTTACAAAAAACTGTGTAAGATATGTGTTATTTGCATAAAAATATGATATATTCTTTCAGTATTTTAGCAGGTATTATTCCATTTTGTTTTGACTTCTGTCATTTCCCTTGAGAAGTCAGCTGTAAGTCATATCTATATCTATATCTATCTATCTATCTATATATGTATATTTTTGTTTCTTGAAGGTAAAAGGTAAAGTGTATTTATTCTCCTAGCTGCCTCTAAGATATTTTTTTAATCTTTAATTTTCAGCACTTCTGCTCTAATGTGCCTAGGAATGTCTCTTACTATTTATCCTAATGGTGGCTTATCACAATTGTTGAATATTTGGCTAGGTATATTTTATTATTTTGGAAATTTTTTAGTCCATTAAACCAAATCCAAACCAAACTCACTGCCATCGAGTCAATTCCAACCTATAGAAACCCCTTCTTGGGTTTCCGAGGTGGAATCTCTGTGGAAGTAGATTGCCCATTCTTCCTTCTGAGGAGTGGCTGGTGGGTTTGAACCGCCAGCCTTCTGGTTAGTAGTCAAATCCCTTAGGCACTATGCCACCAGAGCTCCATTATCTCCTCATATATTGTGTATTTCATCATTTTAAAAAAATTTCAATCCTTATCTTTTCTCATATTGCCTCAGTCCTGTTATCCATCACCATACCTTTTTTTGGGATTTTTTGGTTACTTGGTGTCACTCTAACAGAAATAATACAGGTGGATGGCTTTAACGAATGGTAGTTTATTCTCCTACAGTTTTGGAGGCTAGATGTCTGAGTTCAAAGTGCCAAGCTCTAGGAGCTGGGAACAAGTCCCTCCACCTTGGACTCAGCTCTGCCTTTTGCTCCTGGCCTACTTGAGCTAGAGCTATCTCTTCACTCAGCCAGTTTCTGGCTACTGAGGCTAACAAGCCCAAGGTCGAGAAATAAAATGGCACAGTCCCAATATTATCACACAGCAGGCCACTAGTTCAAGCCCGGGGACATTCCAAAGATCAGCAGGAAACATGGCATGCTGCTTAATGAAGCCTCAGCTACATGCAGAGTCCAAGCATGCCCAAAAGCTGCAGACCATTCCCAAAGCTTCTCCTTATATATGAGAAGCAGACCACATCCCTATAGCAGGTACTCAGCTCCGCACAGCAACAGATTCCACTATGGAGCTGATTGCCAGTCTCATCATGCAGAATAACTACAACCAGCTGCCCAGTCACTCAAAACCAGGCCCAGCCAAGTTGACACACAACCTTAACTACCACAGGACTCCTTTACATGTACGTTAGAATTTCTCTCAATGTCCTTTACATCTCTTACGATCTTGTCTTTATTGGCATTCTTTTTATCTCTCTGTGCCTCAGTAAGGATATTTTATACTAACTTCTCTTCTAGTTCATTAGTCCTGTATTCCATTGTCTCCAATCTGCTGTTATACTTTTCTATTTAGTTCTAATATTTAATTAGTTTTTCACTTCCAAAATTTCAGTGTAACATTTTCATACATTTTTTGCATTGTCATACAGTACTTTGAAAACGTAATGATAGCTAGCTATTTTACAATCTATTCCTTATAGCTTCAGTACTTTGAATACCTGTAGATATGTCTGATTTTCTTTTTCTCTTGATCCTAGTGTTCTTGATATGCCTGTTAATTTCTGATCATTGCTGGACATTGTGCATAAAGAATTGCAGCAGCTATGGATAAAATTTTAGCTTCTGATAGGCAATTTAAATACATAAATATCATCTCATTTCAACCAGGGAACAAATTGCTTTCAGTGTATATTTTAGTATTTTTAAGGCATGATTTATTCGTTTGCCTTCACTCCTATGGTGTAGTCTTCTAGAAGTCCCATCCAAAAGCCTGATGGTAACCAGGGTGCAACCACCTTACTAGGCCTGAACTCCAATTCTTACCTTCTGAGCTCCATGAGATTGTAAATATTTTCCTTAGCTTTTCAATTTTTTAGCTAAATTCTTTTGGAAAGTATCTTAGTTTCATAATACTGTTGTATAGGAAATACCACAAGTAGATAGCTATAAAGAAAACAAATTTATTTTCTCACAGTTTAGGAGGTTAAAAGTCAAATTCAGGGTGTCAGCTATAGGAGAGACTCTCTGTCAGCTCTGTTGAAAATCATTTTCTCTTTCACCTTCTGTAGTGCTGGTGTTATTTGGTTCTTGGCAATTTTCATATGGCATCTGTCTTCCTCCCATTTGTACTTTTTTTCTGTATCTAATCTGCTCTTTTAATAACTGAGAAATGATTAGGTTTAGGACAAACCCTACACTGATATGGCCTAACTAACATAACAAAGAAAATTATATTTCCCAATGGGATTATACTAACAGGAAGGAGTTAGGATTCTAACTCATATTTTGGGGACACACAATTCAATCGATAGCAGAAGAGTATCTCTGGATCACAATCTGTGTTGTTTAGGATTAAACAAGGACTTCAATGGGAAAAACAGCAGTAAAATATAGAGATTCATTTTTAATATTTGTCTCTTCTTTCTGGGATCTTGGCTTCTGGTTATCTTGGTAACTTTCTGAGGCTTTCAAATAGATTTATATGTTTATGTTTGTGTGTGTGTGTGTGTGTGTGTGCGCGCACAGGCACGCACGTATAGTTGTTACTGATAGGAGGACTGTCTACTGTAAGAACATCCATTATCTTTATGTGTGTGTGTTTTATATATGCTTGTAAGCTGCATCAGATGTTTTATGTAATAAGGCTAGATTATGGAAATAAAAAGGACTTGTCTGTCATTTTGTCATACTGTGGTGTCTTGTGTGTTGCTGTAAGGCTGGAGGCTATGTCACTGATATTTCAAATACCAGCAGGGTCATCCATGGTGGACAGGTCAGCAGAGCTTCCAGATGAAGGCAGATATGGAAGAAGGACAGGATTACCCACTTCTGAAAAATTGGCCAGTGAAAATCATATGAATAGCAGTGAGATACTGTCTGATATATTCCTGGAAAACTATGAACAGCTCTAAAACATTGTCTGATATTACTGGAACAAATGAGCCCCTGAAGGTTGGAAGGCACTCAAAATAAGACTGGGGAAGAGCTGCCTCTTCAAAGTAGGGTGGGGGGAACCTTACTGCCATTGAGTCAATTCCAACTCATAGCACCCCTTTTGTGTTTCTGAGGTGGTAAATCTTTACAGAAGTAGATTGCCCTGTCTTCCTTTCATGGAGTGGCTGGTGGGATTGAACCACCTACCTTCTTCTTAGTAGTCAAATGCCTTAGGCATTATGCCACCAGGTCTCCTTCCTCAAAGTAGAGTTGACTTCATGATGTGGATGGAGTAAAGCTTTCAGGACCTTCATTTGCTTATGGGGCATGACTCAAAATGGGAAGAAATAGCTGAAACATCCATTAATAATTGGAGTATGGAATATGTGAAGTATGAATGTAGGAAAATTAGAAGTTGCTAAAACTTAAATGGAATACATAGATTGGTGAGCTGAAATGAACTGATATTGGCCATTTGGAATAAGATGATCATATCACTTACTATGCCAGGAATGGCAAATGGAAGAAGAATGGTGTCACATTCATCATCAAAAAGAATGTTTCAAGATCTATCTTGAAGTACCAAGCTGTCAGTGATAGGATAATATCTATATACCTACAAAGAAGACCAGATAATATTACTATTACTCAAGTTTACACACAAGCTACTAAAACCAAAGAAGATTTTTACCAACTTCCGCAATCTGAAATTGACTGAACATGCAATCAAGATATATTGGTTATTGCTGGTGATTGGAATGCAAAAATTGGAAAGAAAAAAAAGATCATCAGTACTTGGAAAATATGTCCTTGGTGATAGAAATAACATTGGAGATTGCATGATAGAATTTTGCAAAACCAACAATTTATTCATCAAATACCTTTTATCAACAACATAAGTGACAGCTATACACATGCACTTTGCCAGATGGAATACATAGGAATCAAATCAACCACATCTGTGGAAAGAGGTGATGAAGAAGCTCAATATCTTCAGTCAAAACAAGGCCAGGAGTTGACTGTGGAACAGACAATAAATTGCTCATATGGAAGTCCAAGTTGAAGGTGAAGAAAATTAGAACAAGTCCACAGGAGCGAAAGTACAACATTGACTATATCCCACCTTAATTTAGAGAACAGATTTGACATGTTGAAAACTGATGACTGAAAACAAGACGAGTTGCTGGAAGACATCAAAGACATCAAGAACATCACACATAAAGAAAGCAAACAGTCATTAAAAAGACAGGAAAAGAAGAAAACACTAAAATAGATGTCAGAAGAGACTTTGAAACTAGCCCTTGAATGAAAGTAGATAAAATGAAGGGAAGAAATGACTAAATGAAACAGCTGAAAAGAAATTTGGCGGGCAGCTACCTGGCCAATTTACTGGAAGAGATTGATATTGGTGCCCATTCCAAGGAAAGGTGATTCAACAGAATGTAGAAATTATTGAACAATATCATTAACATGGCATCCAAGTAAAATTTTGCTGAGGATAGTTAAAAAATGGTTGCAGCATTATATTGACAAGGACCTTCCAGAAATTCAAGCTGAATTCAGAAGAGGATGTGGAACAAGGGATATAATTGCTATTGTCAGATGGATTTGGGCTGAAAGCAAAGGTTACCAGAAAGATGTTTACCTGTGTTTCATTGATTATGCAAAGGCTTTTGACTTTGTGAATCATAACAAATTATGGATAACAATGTAAAGAATTCCATAACATTTAATTGTGTTCATGAGGAACATGTACATAGACCAAGAGGCTGACATTTGAAGCAAACAAGGGGATACTACATGGTTTAAAATCAGAAAGGGTATGCATTGGAGTTGTATCCTTTCACCATACTTATTTGATCTGTCTGCTGAGCAAATAATCTAAGAAGCTGGACTATGTGAAGAAGAATACTACATCAAGATTGGAGGAAGACTCACTAACAACCTGAGATATGCAGATGATGCAACCTTGCTTGCTGAAAGTGGAGATGACTTGAAGCTCTGACTGATGAAGATTAAAGAGTACAGATTCAGTATAGATTATACCTCAACATGAAAGCAAAAATCCAGTAAGCAACATCATGATAAATGGAGAAAAGATTGAAGTTGTCAGGGATTTCATTTTTTTCTTGGATCCACAATGAACACCCATGGAAGCAGCAGTCAAGAAATCAGATATTGTATTGCACTGGGAAAATTTGCTGCAAAAGACTTCTTTAAAGTGTTAAGAAGCAAAAATTTCAGTTTGAAGACTAACCTAACCAAACCATGGTATTTTGGATTGCCTCATACTCATGTGAAAGCTGGACAATGAATAAGGAGGACTGAAGAAGAGCTGATGCCTTTGAATTGTGGTGTTGGTAAAGAATACTGATAATACCATGGACTGCCAGGAGAATGAACATGTCTGTCATGGAAGAAGTGTAGCTGGAATATTCCTTAGAAGCAAGAATGGCCAGACTTTGTCTCACCTACTTTCGTCATGTTATCAGAAGGGAACATTCCCTGGAGAATATCATGCTTGGTAAAGTTGAAAGTCAGTAAAAAGAGGAAGACCATCAACAATATGGATTGACATAGTTGTTGCAATGATTGGCTCAAGTATAGTAAGGATTGTGAGGATGCAAGACAGCAATGATTGTGAGGATGCAAGACCACAAGGATTGTGAGGATGCAACTGTTTTGTTGTACACATAGTTGCTCTGAATAAGGGCAGACTTGACAGCACCTGACGACAAGAAGAAGAAGAAGAATCAAAACAATTTTTTTAAACATTTGATTGGAATTTGGGTGATAGTTTACAGAGCACATTGGGTTTCTACTCAAAAATTCACACACATTTTTTTTTGTGTGTGCATGGCATTGATTTTCACCCTCACAATGCAACATCATTCTTTCTACTTCCTCCCTGTACTTCCTGTTTTCATCTATCCTCCTTTCCTGTCTTCAGAGATTTATCCCTGGGCAGATGTTGCCCTTTTGATCTTGTATGGTTAATTGTTCTAAGGAGTGTGTACCTCCTTGGTGTTATTGTTCACTTTATAAGCCTGTCTATTATTTGGCTTATAAAAAAAGTTGAGCAATGAGTTCAGTTCCAGGCTTGAAGGGAGACAGACTAAGGGCGATAGATAGTCTCAGGGGTTCCACCAGTCTTTATGAAACCAGAAAGCCTAGTATTTTTTTTTGTGATTTTGGATTTTGTTGCACGTGTTTCTCCCACTCTATCTAGGACCTTTTATTGTAATCCCTTTCAGAACCTCAGGGCCATGGAGGCTGTGGTTCATATGGTCAATTCACCCTTTAAACTAATTGTTTCCATGTATATTTGATTTTCTTCAGTCTTCTTTGCTTCAGATGGTGCAAAAACGGCGAGGAGGCCACATGTTCTGACCTTCTCTAACCCTACAAGAGGAAGACAGGATTACCAGCAGTAACTCAAGGCCTATTACTGCAAGGCCAGACGTGCTGCCTCCCTCCAGCCCTTTCTCCAACCGTTCCTCCCAAAGCACCCACCACCTCTCTCCTGGGTTCGATAATTCACTGCAGTGGCCACACAGAACTCAACAGATTATGGAGTTTATTAGGGAAGCACCAGGCTACAATTCAAGCTCAGGAAGAACGCTCAGTCTCTCTCCCAGCCCACCATCTCTCAGCCAAGTCTCTCACAGTCTCTCCCCCAACAGTTCTGGTCCCTCGGTGTCTCACTCAGCAATGCATGTCTCTTGCGTCTCTTTCCCAGCAGCACGTGTCTCTTTCAGGGACGCATGTCTCTTTCAGCAGCACGTCTTCCTCAACCAGCAGTGAGAGAGAGTTCTGCCTCTAGCAGGCCTCCTTTTGATCCCAGAAGGGTGGTCAAACTAGCCAATCACAGCATCAGAACTCTAAGCACCTGAGAGAGAGTGGGAACCTCCCAGAACATTGTTTTGTGCCACTCCCAACAGAAATACTCCAGGTGGACAACTTCAGCAATCAGGAGCTCCTCAGTTGCTCATAGCAATTCCCACCTTGGAGTTTACAAAGACTTATGGGTACAAAAGCCACACTAAGTAATTTACTACACCACAGATGGGGAGAGACAAATAGTTGAACCTTAGGTAGCTGCTCATGAGCTTTTAAGACTCCAGTCACCATTCACCAAATTAGGATGTAGAACACTGTCTTTTGGATTATGCTATGCCAATTGAACTTGATATTCCCCAAGACTTTGTCCTGAACTCCAGGTCCCAGCATTCATTCCCTCTAGGTGTTGGTTTATGGCTAAGAAGTTTTCATACTTTATTTCCTGTATGCTCTACTGTGTACTTGGACATATCTTAATCCTACCTAAATACATATGTAGAAATATACTTTTTCAGATCTATGTATATTCATGAGCGTCCTATTTGCCTTCCCACTCTTGTTTAGCTTATGTGTTTATCTACATATACACTCATAGATGATTGTTATTACTCTTATTGCAGGGGTGTGTATGTAGTAGTACTTACCTTCATTGCTTTTAATTCTCGTGCTCCTCTCCCTGTCTTCCTTTGTCCAGATCATTTTGTTCTGTCCTCCCCTTATTTTATATTGCCTTCCCATTCATCTAAGTTAATATGGGTCTACTCTCTAGATAGTGATTTACTCTTCCTTTCCTTCTTACCTCTGGTAACCTTCAAAGAATGTTTCTTTCTGTGTGTAAGGCTTTTCTTGACTTTTTATAATAGAGGTCTCATACAGTGTTTATCTTTTTGTGATTGATTTATTTTGTTGTTGTTGTTATGTGCCATCAAGTCGAACCCAACTCATAGCGACCCCTCCTTGGGTTTCCGAGGCAGTATCACTACAGAAGTATATTGTCCCATCTTCCTTCTGAGGAGTGGCTGGTGGGTTTGAACCTCCAGCCTTCTAGTTAGCAGTAAAGTGCCTTAGGCACTATGCTACCAGAGCTCCCATGATTAATTTTACTCAGCATAATGATCTACAGGTTTATCCATGTTATGAGGTATTACACAAATTGATCGTTACTCTTTAACATTATGTAGTATTCTATTGTGTGTATGTACCATAGTTTGTTTATCCATTCATCCACTGATGGGCACTTAGGTTGTTTCCATCTCTTTGCTATTGTGAACAGTGCTGTGATGAATATATGTGTGCATATATCCATTCCTGCCACAACTCTCATTTCTGTTTGATACGTACCTAGTAGTGAGATTGCTGGATCATATGTTATTTCTGTTTTAAAGATGTGCCATAACATTTTCCACAGTGGTTGAATTATTTTACAGTCCCATCAGCAGTGTATGAGAGTTTGAATCCCTCCACACCCTCACCAGCATTTGCTATGTTCTTTAAAAAAAAAAACTTTGGTATTAATGCTGGATTGAGAAAATATCTTGTTGTTTTGATTTGCATCTCTCTGATGACTAATGATTGCAAGTGTTTCCTCATGTGTTTTTGGCTGCTTGAATGTCTCCTCTGCTGAAGTGTCTGTGCATGTCCTCTGCTCATTTTCAAATTGGATTGTTTGTCTTTTTGTTGTTGAAGTTTTGTATAAATTTTAGAGATTGGTCTCTTGTCAGATATGTCATTGCCAAATTTTTTTTTCCCAGTCTGTAGATTGTTTTTAGTCTTTTGGTGAAGTCTTTTGATGTGCATAAATGTTTGATTTTTAGGAAATTTAAGCCATGTAATTTATTTTCTGCTGTTTGTGCATTTTTATTTATGTTTGATAGTGTATTTATCCTATGTATTAAGGCTTACAAACTTGCCCCTACTTTTTCTTTGATGATCTTTATAGTTTTAGGTTTTATATTTTGGCTTTTGATCCATCTTGAGTTTGTTTTTGTATATGGTATGAAATATGGATCCTTTTTCATTTTTCTGTATAGGAATATCCAGTTTAGCCAGCACCAATTTTTAAAGAGACTATCTATTCTCCATTTAATAGATTTTGGTCTTTTGTCTAAGATCAGCTGCCCATAGGTAGATGGGTTTACTTCTGCATTCTCAATTCTGTTCCATTTGTCTATGTCTCTTTTGTTATATCAGTACCAGGCTGTTTTGACTATGACTGTAGAGTAGGTTTTGAGATCAGACAGTGTGAGGTTTCCTACTTTGTTCTTCTTTAGTAGTGTTTTGTTTATCCATGGTGCTTTTATTTTCCATATATAGCTGGTGATTACTTTTTCCATCACTGTAAAGAATGTTGATGGAATCTGGATTGGGATTGTGTTATATCTGTAGATCTCTTTGAGTAGTATTGACATTTTCACAATGTTAAGTCTTCCTATCCATGAGCATGGTAAATTCTTCCATCTATATAGGTCTTTTTTGATTTCTTATCTTATAGTTTTCTTCTTTATATAAGTCTTTTGTACCTCTGGTTAGATTTTTCCTTAAGTATTCATCTTTTAGATGGCTGCTGTAAATGGTATTGTGTTACTAATTTCCTTTTCAGAGTTCTCTTTGCTAGTGTAGAAGAAATCAACTGATTTTTGTATGTTGATCTTTTATCCTGCCACTTTACTGAATCTTTCTGTCACTCCCTGTAGTTTTCTTGTCGATTCTCTGAGATGTTCTACTTGTAGGAAGATATCTTCTACAAATAGAGATAGTTTTTACTTCTTCCTTACCAATTGGGATGCCTTTTATTTCCCTGTCTTGCCTTATTGGTCTGGCTAGGGCTTCCAACACAATATTGAAAAGGTATGGTGATAAAGTACATCATTGTCTGTTTCCCATTCACAGGGGGGACACTTTCAGTCTCTCCTGACTCAATGAATTTCCCTTCTGTTACTACTGTACTGAGCATTTTTATAAGGAACAGGTGGTAGACTTTGTCAAATACCTCTTCTACATTGATTGTTATAATTATGTGTTTCTTCTCCTTTATTTATGTGATGGTTTATGTTGACTGTTTTTCTAATGTAGAACCATTCTTGCATAACTGGTATAAATACCACTTGGTCATAATGTACTTTTGTTATTTTTTGATATGTTGTTGGATTGTTTTGCTAGGATATTGTTGAAAAGTTTTGTGTCTATGTCCATGAGTGATATTGGTCTATAGTTTGCTTAGTTTTGGTATCAGGGTTATGCTTGCTTCATAAAATGAGTTTGGGAGTATTCCATCCTTTCTATGTTCTGAAATTGTTTTATAGGACCCATGGTGGTATAGTGGTTAAAGCATTTGGTTGTTAATAGAAAGATTGATGGTTTGAACCCACCAGCTGCTCCATGGGAGAAAGATGAGGCATTCTGTTTCTGTAAAGATTTACAACCTTGGAAACGACATGGGGACAGTTCTACTCTGTTCTATAGGGTTGCTATGAGTCAGCATTGATCTGATCAAAGGTTTTTCTTTTTCTTTTCTTTTTTTAATAATTTAAGTAGAATTGGTGTCAGCGCTTCTCTTAATGTTTGGTAGAATTTGTCAGTTAAGCCATCGATCAGGACCAGAACTTTCTTTGATGGAATTTTTTTTTTTAATGACATGTTCAATTCCTTCTTTTGTAATGGGTAGTTTCAAATTTTATATCTCAGATTGTAGTTAGGGTAAGTAGTGTGTTTTTAGAAATTTCCTAATTTTTTCTAGTTTTCACATTTGCTAGGGTATACTTCTTCATAGTATTCTGTTATTATCTTTTTTATTTCAGTTGGTTCAGTTGTTACCTATATCATATCTTTCTCATGTTAATTGCATCTTCTCCTTTTTTTCCTTTGTTAAATTTGTCAAAGGATTGTCAATTATATTAATCCTTTCAAAGATCAACTTTAGTCTTGTGGGTTCTTTCTGTTGTTTGTCTGCTCATTTGTTTCTGCTCCGATCATTATTATTTTCTTTCTTGATTACTGTTGGCTTTTTATTTTTATTTTTTTTGGCTGTTCTAATTGTTGGAGATGTTCGGTTAAGGTGCTGATTTTTTTTCTTCTTGTTTGATGTGTGAGTATATTGCTGAGTCTTCTTCAGAGCACTGGTTTTGCTGTTTCCCAAAGATTTTGATATGTTGTGTTTGTATTCTCATTTGATTTAAATAACTTTTTTTAAATAAAATTTCTTCTGTTATTCAGTGTTTTTTAAGCAGGGTGTTATTCACCTTCCATGTATTTGATTTTCTTTTTCCTCTATTTTTCTGTTCCTCTGTAATTTTATAGCATTGTGACCTGAGAAGATACTTTGCAGTATTTTAATGGTTTTAAATTTATTGAGACTGGCTTTATGGCATAACATGTGGTCTATTTTGGAGAATGTTCCCTGTGCACAAGATGAGAATGTATATTTTGCTGTGGTTGGGTGGAGTGTTCTGTCTATGCCTGTGAAGTCAAGTTTGTTGATTGTGTTGTTTAGTCCATCTGTATTTTGTAGTTTCTTTCTAGCTGTTCTATCCTTGCTTAAAAGTGGTGTATTAAAGTCTCCTACTATTCATTATTGTGGAGTTTTCTTCTTCTCTTTTCAATGCTGTTAAAGCTTTATTTATTTATATAAGGCTCTTTCATTAGGTGAGTAAACCAAACCAAACCAAACCCACTGCCATAGACTCGTACCCAACTCATGGCGACCCCTCCTTGTGTTTCTGAGGTGATACCACTACAGAAGTAGATTTCCCAACCTTCCTTCCGAGAAGTGACTAGTGTGTTTGAACCACCAGCCATCTGGTTAGTAGTCAAGTGCCTTAGGCACTACACTACCAGAGCTCCTTTATATATTTATTATTGTTATATCCTGTTGTTGGATGGACTCTTTAATTACTGAATAATGTCCTTCCTTGTCTCTTATGTTGTTTTTTGCCTTAAATTTTATTTGATCAGATATAGACTCTCATGATCTTTTTTGGTTGCCACTTCCTCGATATATGTTTTTCCATCTTTTGATATTTAGCTTATTTTCATCTTTGTATTAAAGTGTGTCTCTTGTAAACAGTATAATGGTTAAGTCATGTTTTCTTACACATTCTGCCATCCTCTGTCTCTTAACTGGTGCACTTAATCCATTTACATTCAGTGTAATTTGGATAAGTGTGAATTTATTGCTGTCATTTTGCTGTCTTTTTTTTTTTTTTTTTGTACTGCTGATGGTTTAGTTTTTTTTCCCTGATCGTTTATTTGTTCCATTTGCTTTTCTGTACTGAGTTCATTTAATTTATGGATTTTCTTATTATTTCCTTTATTGCTGTTGATTTACTGTTTACTGATTCTTTACAATTTTTTTCTTTTTCTGTGATGAGAAGGTTTATTAATTTTCTTTGAGGTTACCCTACAATTTATTATTATCCTCCTAAATTCAAAATATTATGTTCTATATCTATATCATCTAACTTACTCTCCATTTGAAAGTTCTTTATCTACACGATTAATTCCCTCTTTTTAATTTGTAGTTGCATTCATTTACAAACTGATATCTCTGGTTCCCTGTTTTCATGCTGGTAGATTTATTATTATCCTTCCAAGTTTAAGATAGTCTGTTCTATATTGCTATCATCTTGACATACTCTCTATTTGGAAGTTCTTTAACTGTACCATTTATTCTCTCTTTTTTAATCTATACTTGTCCTTGTTTACAAATTGATGTCTCTGCTTGCCTATTTTCCATCCTGTAAGTTTATTGACTTATTTGAAATATTTTATCTGGGTTGATTTCCAGGTGATGCTATGCATCTTAATCTCAAGTTACTGTCTGCTGTTGTTGGTTCTTTGTCTGAAGGATTTCCTTTAACATTTCTTATAAGGTTTATCTGGCGTTAAAAATTCTCTTAATTTCCATTTATCTGGAATGCCCTAATTTCACCATCACATTTGAGGGATAATTTTGCTGGATTTATAATTTTTGGTTGCCTTTTATTTTCCCCCTTTCATAGTTTTATATAGGAGCTCTGGTAGCATAGTGGCTAAAGCACTTGACTGCTAACCAGAAGGCTGGCAGTTCAAACCCACCAGCCACTCCTCGGAAGGAAGGTTGGGCAATCCTACTTCCGTAGTGATACTGCCTCGGAAACCCAAGGAGGGGTCGCTATGAGTCAGGGCCGACTCGACGGCACATAACAACAACAACAATAGTTTTATATACATCATCCCATTGCCTTCTTGTCTGGCTGTTTTCTGCCAAGAAATCTGAACTTAGTCTTATTGGTTCTCCTTCGTAATTTTCATTATTCCACAGCTGCTTTCAGGATTCTTTCTTTGTTTTCAGTTTGGGAGAGTTTGATTATGACTTGTCTTGGTGACTTGGTGACTTTCTTATGGAATCTCTAATTTGGGGTTCATTGAGTTTCTGTGATATGTATCTTTTCTTTCAAGAAAATTTCAGCAATTTTCTCTGTGCTTTTTGTTTGTTTGTTTGTTTCTGCTTGTTCTGGAGTTTTGATCACATGTAAGTTATTGCTTTTGATTATGTCTGACATAATTCTTAGGCTTTTTTCATTTTTTTCCCCCCGATTGTTCCTATACCAGATTAAAAGATCTGTTTTCAATTTCACTAATTCTATCTGATATTGATTCAGTTCTACCCCTTTGTCTATCCAATATTTTATCTATTTCTGAGATTTTTGTATTTCTCTTGGAATTTCTGTTTGCTATTTTTGTGTGGTTTCTGATTTTCCATTTATTTTGTCAAATTGTTCTGTTGTTTTTCTGAATGCTTCTAGAGTTTTTTCTGTGTTTTCCTTGATCTCTTTTTTTATCTGTTGAAGGGTCCTACAAACAATTTTGTTGAATTCCTTATCAAGTAGTTCTAATACCATTTCTTCCTCTGGAAGATTTTCTGGCCTTCTATTTTGGTTACTTGCTTGAGCCATCTCGTCCTGATTTTTTACATGATTTGAAATTGTCTATAATCTTCAAGACGTTGTGGTGTTAGAATATTTATTTGTTGATTTATGTCTGTTTGCTTCACCTTGATTTTTTTATTTTCTTTTAATATATCCAGGTAATTTTATAAATCCAGGGCTGGCATGCTACGCTAGTTACTGGCTTGACAGCACTGGGTCACTTGTTACCTTTCTTTGGTGTATTTGGTAGCTGGAGATCATGTGGACATGAGTCTCTGATCACTGATTGTATAGGGTAGCTGAAGTCAGGCTGGACAGATGTTGGCTGTCATCCATCACTGATTCAGTTATGGTGGAGCAGGTGGTGGTGCTCACCCAGTGAATGGGATGGCAGTTGTGGTAGATATGTCTAGGTAGGGTGGTTAGCTCCCTACTTATGTATAAAGAATTTAAAAACATGAAAAGAAAAATGATGCAGTGGGAAGAGAATTGAAAAGAAAGGAAAACAGAAAAAGGACAAAGAAAGAAAGAGCACAGCACCAAGTCAAGCACTGTGGCAGGAGGACACATTGTTGCTTACAGAAGTGGTGTAGGCAGGTGATATCAAGTGTGGAGGCAGCTTGTGTGATACATTTGCTCTGTGGGAGCATGTACTGCCACCCACAACGGTGGTGGATTCAAGTGTTATGGACCACAGAGGCCATGATCTCTAAACATGCAATACCTGAGAGTATGCATTGGAGGGATCTGAGATGGGTAGCATGCAGTGCTAACTCCACCAGAGTGTGCCTCAGGTCACATGATGAGTGGAATGATGAGTAGAGTGACTGACAGTCACCAAGTGGAAGGAGCTTGACCAGGTGTTGGTAGAGAGAGTAAGAGATCTGCACCTCTGATTACCAGGAGGTTGTGCTGGGTAAAGAGGGAGATCACAACTCTCTGGATGCTGGGCACTGGTGTGGGTGCTGATATAATCCTGGGAAGGTGGAGCTGATTATCTGGTTTCTGCACCAATAGGCACTCTGCTTGCATTAACTCAAAATAGCTGCTTTATATCAGGTCAGTTGACAATTCCCTGTTCCGCTTATCTCTTTGTTAGGTGTTTTCATTTTGTTTCTTCTTATAATTGATACTTGCTGTATTTCTTATTCTTTTCTTTGAAGCTCAAGGTTGCGAGATTGTTGTCCATATCTGTTTCACTTGGTTTCTTGGGTCTTGTTGTAGATGATATGGGTAGTATATCTGCCTACTCTGCAATCTTGGATCAATCTCTCAGTCAAAAAAATCTTGGAGAAGAACATAGTCAGAAGCCTTAGACCATCAGATATCAAAATTATATGTAATATTACTGTAAATAAGACAGCAAGATATTAGTAGAAGGATTGGAAAACAGTCCAATAGAATAGTTTAGAGCACAGAAACAGATACACACATAAATAATTACTTGATTTCTAACAAAAGTGTCTTGGAAGTACATTGGAAGAAAGGATTATTTCTTTCATAGATGGTGCTGTCAATTGGATGCAATGTTAAAGAAAAAAATGAAAAACTGATGATAACTGCCTCATACCATACACAAGAATCAATATCTGATAGAGGACAGATAATTTATAATGTTTACAAATGCAACTATAAAATATTTTGAAAAAAATGTGGAAAAGTATCTTTATGACTTTGAAGTAAGCAGTGATTTCTTAAACAGAGCACTGAGATTATTAATGCTAAAAAAAAAAAAAGATAAAATAAATTACATTAAATAAAGAAACTCTATCCACCGCTTGTCTGTCAGTTTGCTCTACTGTGGTGACTTGCATGTTGCTGTGAAGTTGAAGGTTATACCACTGGTATTTCAAATACCAGCAGGGTCACCCAATGGTGGATAGGTTTCAGTAGAGCTTCCAGACTAAGACGGACTTGGAAAAAAAAAAAGGGGGCCATTCACTTCTCAAAGAATTGGCAAGTAAAAACCTTATGAACAGCAGTGAAACACTATCCAATATATTATTGGAAAACTTTATGAAAAGTCCTGAAACACTGTCCAAAATAGTGCCAGAAGATGAGGTCCTCAGGTTGGAAGGCAGTCCAAATATGACTGGGGAAGAGCTGCTTCCTCAGAGTAGAGCCAACCTTATTTATGTGGATGTAGTAAAGCTTTTGGGACCTCCACTAGCTGATGTGGCATAATTAAAACTGAGAAGAAACAACTGCAAATGTCCATTAATAATTGGAACACTGAATGTATGAAGTATGAATCTAGGAAAATTGGAAGTTGTCAAAAATGAAATGGAACATATAAAGATTGATATCCTAGGCATTAGTGAGCTGAAATGGATTAGTTTGGGCTATTTTGAAACAGATAACAATATGATCTGCTATGCTGGGAATGACAAATTGAAGAGGAGTGGTGTGGCATTCATTATCACAAAGAATGTTTCAAGATATATCCTGATCTTGGATCAATGCTGTCAGTGATAGGATAATTTCCATACACCTAAAAGGAAGACCAGTTAATATTGTTTTTCAAATTTGCTCACCAAAGCCAAAGACAAGGTAATTGAAGATTTTTTTTTTTTTTTTTACCAACTTCTACAGTCTGAAATTGACCAAACATGCAATCAAGATATATTGATTATTGCTGGTGATTGGAACACAAAAGTTTGAAACAAAGAAGAATCACCAGTAGTTGGAAAATATGGTCTTGGTGATAGATATAATGCTAGAGATTGCATGATAGAATTTTGCATGACCAATGACTTATTCATTGCAAATACCTTTTTACAGCAACATAAATGGTGGATATTGACATGGACTTTGCCAGATGGAGTACACAGGAACCAGATTGACTACAACTGTGGAAAGAGGCAAATGGAGAAGCTCAATATCTTCAGGTAAAACAAGACCAGGAGATGACTGTGAAAAGTCCATCAACTGTTCACTTGTAAGTTCAAGATGATGCTGAAGACAATTAAAACAAGTTCGCAAGAGCCAAAATATGACCTTGATTATATCCCTCCTGAATTTAGAGGGCATCTAAAGAATAGATTTGCTGCATTGAACATCAGTGATCAGAAGCCAGAGTAATTGTGGGATGATATCAAGAACATCATCAATGAAGAAGGAAAAAAGTCATTGAAAAGACAGGAAAGGAAGAAAAGACCGATATGGATGTCAGAAGAGACTCTTAAACTTGTCCTTGAACAGAGAGTAGCTAAAGCAAATGAAGAAATGACAAGATAAAAGAGAAGATTTTAAAGAGCAGCTCAAGAAGACAAAGTCAATAATTGTAATAAAACGTGCAATGACTTAGAATTAGAAAACCAAGAGAAGAGCACACTCAAAATTTCTCAAGCTGAAGTAACTGAAAAAAAAAATTAAGCATCAAGTTGGAATATTGAAAGATTCTATGGGCAATATATTGAATGATGCAAGAAACATCAAAAGAAGATGAAAGGAATACACAGGGTCACTGTACCAAAAAGAATTGGTTGACGTTCATCCATTTCAGGAGGTAGCATATGATCAAGAGCCAGTGGTATTGAGGGAAGAAGTCAAAGCTGCACTGAAGGAATTGGTGAAGAACAAGGTTCCAGGAATTGATGGAATCCTCATTGAGATGTTTCAACAAATGGATGCTGCAATAGAGACATTTACTCAGTTATGCCAAGAAATTTGGAAGACAACTACCTGGCCAACTGACTTGAAGATGTCCATATTTGTACCCATTTTAAAGAAAGGTGATCCCACAGAATGTGGAAATTATTGAACAATATCATTAATATCACATGCAAGTAAAATCTTACTGGAGGAGGAAAAAACAAAACCCACTGCCGTTGAGTTGTTCCAACTCATAGCAACATCTCCTTGGGATTCTGAGGTGGTATCTCTATGGAAGTGGATTGCTCAGTCTTCCTTTTGAGGAGTGGCTGGTGGGTTTGAACCTCCAGTGTTCTGGTTAGCAGTCAAATGCCTTAGGCATTATGCCACAAAAATGGTTGCAGCAGCATATTGGCAGAGAACTTCCAGAGGTGCAAGCTGGATTCAGAAGAGGACATGGGATGAGGGATATTGTTACCAATGTCAGATGGATTTTGGCTGAAAGCAAAGAATACTAGAAAGATGTTTGCTTGTGTTTTATTGACTAGGCAAAATCATCTGATTGTGTGGATCATAACAAATCATTGATAACATTGAGAAGAATGGGAATTCCAGAACACTTAGTTATGCTCATGACGAACCTGTGCATAGACCAGGAGGCTGTCCTTTGAACAGAACAAGGGCATACTGTATGATTTGAAATCAGGAAGGGTGTGTGTCAAGGTTGTATCCTCTCACCATACTTACTCAATTTGTATGCTGAGCAAATAATCTGAGAAGCTGGACTATATGAAGAAGAGCATGACATCAGCATGGGAGGAAGACTCATTAACAACCTGCAATATGCAGATGACACAACTTTGTTTGCTCAAAGTGAGGATGACTTGAAGTATTTACTGATGAAGATTAAAGACTACAGCCTGCATGGAAA
>NW_006921617.1:18291739-18293025 GCF_000298275.1 Orycteropus afer afer | reverse complement strand
GGGCATTTGGAAACAATCAGCCCTAGGACATGATGGACCTTGAGACCAGAAGAACTAGATTGTGTCTGGCTACCAATGTCAACCACCCGGGAAGGCATCAAAACTGGAGATCCTGGGTAGAGTGGGAGGAAAAATGTGGAACAAAATCCAAAAACACAATGACCAGAATTACTGGTCAGATGGAGTTTGGTAGGATGCTCAAGACCATGGCCCTAGGTTACACTTTGTGCCTGGGATAAAACTCACCCCCAAGGGCTGGCTTTTAGCCCAATAGTAGATAAGACATACGCACAGGCCACTCAACGCAGGGTGATGCATCCACATACTCTATGGGTTTACATCCCTTGGAGCAATTGGCCATGGGGTACCAGAGGGGCAACATTCACATGGAGAGAAAGCAGGACACACAGGAGTGCATAACCAGGAAGGGCACAGGGAAGGGGAGTTACTGGGAAGGGAGAGGGAGATAGTGGGTTAGGGTTAGGGATGGTAATTGGGGAGTGAAATCAAATGTACACAAACTGTTGAATGTAAAACAAATTGTGCTCTTTAAATTTGCACCTAAAGCACAATTAAAAAAAAAATAGTGAAAAAAATAAATAACTAAAGACTACAGCCTGCAGTATGGATTATAAGTCAATGTAAAGAAAACAAAAATCCTAACAACTGGACCAATAAGCAACATCACAATAAATGGAGAAAAGATTGAAGTTGTCAAAGATTTCATAGTACTTGAATCCACAATCAGCACCAATGGAAGCAGCAGTCAAGACATCAGATGAGGTATTGTACTGGGCAAATATGCTGCAGATGATCTGTTTAAAGTGCTCAAGAGCAAAGATTTCTCTTTGAAGACTAAGATGCACCTAACCAGAGGCATGGTATTTTCAAATTGCCTCTTGTGCATGGGAAAGCTGGACAATAAATAAGACCAAAGAAGACTTGATGTTTTTCAGTTGTAGTGTTGGAGAAGAATACTGAAAGTACCATGGACTGCCAGAAGAACTAACAAATCTGTACTAGAGGAAGTGCAGCTGGAATGTTCCTTGGAGGCAAGAATGGCCAGACTTCATCTGACCTACTTTGGTCATGCTTTCAAATGGGACAATTCTCTGGAGAAGGATATCATGCTTGGTAGAGTGGAGGATAGATGAAAAAGGGGAAGGCCCTCAACAAGATGCACTGAAACAGTGGCTGCAACGATGGGCTCAGGTATAGCAAGGATCGTGAGGCTGGTGCAGGACTGGGCAATATTTTGTTCTGTTGTGCATAGGGTCGCTGTGAGT
>NW_006921617.1:18290187-18291164 GCF_000298275.1 Orycteropus afer afer | reverse complement strand
CAAATAAAAAATTAGGATCACATATTACTGTACAAACAAGAGAATCAATAAAAAGAAGATGGAAATCATTAAGTGTTGACAAAGATACAGAGCAACACTTCTGGTTGGAGTATAAACTCGTACAATCATTTCGAAAAACTATTTGGTGTTATCTACTAAAGCTGAATTTTTATATACTGTATGACCCAGACATTTTACTCATAAATGCATGATAAACAGAAATAAGATCATATGTTCACCAAAAGACAAACATCAGATTATTTATAGCAACACTACTCATAATAGCCCTTAACTGGAAATAATCCGAGTGTACAACAACAGTAAAGTGGATAAATAACAGTAAAATGGATAAATACAATTGAACATCATGCAACAATGAAAATTCATGAATTCTTACTATATACAATAGTATGGATGACTGAAAAAAATTAGACATAAAAACAGCCAATAATATGATTCCATATAAATTTTTTAAAAAAGCAAAACTAACCTCTTGTTTAGCACTCAGCATTGTGGTTACCTTTAGGATGGTAGTGACTGAGAGGGGCATAAAGAAGGCTTTGGCTGCTGGTTATATTCTACTTTTTTATCTGAGTATGAGCTACATGAGCAACTTCAATTTGTGAAAATTCATTGAGTGGTTGGCTTTAAAGATATGTAATTTTCTTATGTTTGTAGGATTTTAAGAAAATTTTATTTTAAAATAGCTTATAATTCTTAGGCTCTCTTCATTTCTCTTAAATCTTTGTTCTGATTTTTCTTCATACAGGCTAGTGTCTAGGGATTTGTCATCTACTTGGGATATGCAATCTTCAGCCAGTTCCAATCTGCTCTTTTGAGCTTCTACTGTGTTGTGTAATTCTGTCATTTTGGGGCTCATGGTTTGCATTTCTAACTGCTGTTTTTGTATGAGTTCTGATTGTGCATTAATCTTAATATTCTGTTCCTCAATGATTTTCCTGAGTTCCTCCAGGGAA
>NW_006921617.1:18288531-18290057 GCF_000298275.1 Orycteropus afer afer | reverse complement strand
TGATTTGTTTTGTCTTGGTTTTATGGTTTAATATTTTGAAAAGGTGAAGCTAGTGTATTTTATTTTATTATTGATTCAGGTATGCTGGGTCACTCTGCTGTTATCTTTGTGATGGTGGAATCACTGTGTGGAATGTGGATATGTGTTTCTGTTTGTCATAAAGAGGATTTAGAGTTCAAATCAGGAGGTTTTATGGTAATTATCTGAATATGGTTTCTTCTATTGAATGAGTGAAGTTATTGGCGGAAAAGGTGGGAGCAGAAGAAGGAAAGCTTGGTGTTGCTAGGGTTGGTTTCTAGGGCTTTGCCTGGCCTGTTATTGATGATGTACTGTTATTTACAAGTCCGGGGCTCAATTTCAGGAAAGATTCCTGTTGTTAAGGAGTTGCCACTTTCTGCCAGGCTCAGGCACACTCAAAAACCTCACTTCCGAGGCCCCTCGGCACCAAAAAGCTGATCCAAGGCAAATTCCTGGGACTCCACTCAGCAGCAAATTCCTCTCTCCACCCCCATCTGCCCGCGGTGGTGGTGCAACCTGCCCAGACTGCAAATGTCTCAGGAGTTTGTCTGTGATACCGCCCACCTGCGGTGCCAAAGATGCACGCGGTTTCAGCTGTGCTGGAGTTGGGAGAGTGCCTGCTAGTAATCTGTGGTCCCAACATCAGTGACAAAGACAAGCACAGACCTCTAAATGTCTCCCAAGCTGACCCAAGCCCACTCAGTTACCCGCTGAAGGGGGAGTGAGCTCACCCTCCTGGAGCACCAGTGAGCTCTCTGCTTGGGTTTCAGTGGTGCTGCACATGCCTGTTTGGACCTAGCCGACCCAAGTTACTGATAAAATCAGGTGCTGAAGATAGATCCTTGGAGTGATTGCTGGGGTGTTGGTGTGGTTGCTGGTACGCTGATATAGGGTGTCTTCTTCCTTGGCTCACGGAGATCTCAGGTGGCCGCCCTCGCCTGCCAGTCAGTGACTGTCCCAGGGAAGTTTCCAATGGCTTCTCTCAGCTGCCTGTCCATCCTCCGCCAGGTAGACTTTCCTTAAATAGTCTCCCTGTGCCTTTTCTCTAATTCTGCTCTTCTGTGTTTGGTGCACTCTGATTCAGTGAGCTGTTCAGAGCACCAAAATCCCCAATTCAAACTGCTGTACCTAGTTTTTCAAACACTAAGATGCTAGAGGGAAATAGTGTGGTGATTATTGATGAGACTCCATTTTGAATCTCAAAGAGAGCCTAAGAATTATATGCAATGACATGAGATGAAACAATATAAGATTCATTCGAATTCCAGAACTAGAAGAGGTAAAAAGACCACCAAGAAAATTGTGGAAGACCTGCTAGCAGTAAACTTCCCCCATATCATGAAGGAAGAAAAGATATTTGTCCAATAAGCTCATGTTGTTGTTGTTGTTATGTGCTGTCGAGTCGGCCCCGACTCATAGCGACCCCTCCATGGGTTTCCGAGGCAGTATCACTATGGAAGTAGGATTGCCCAACCTTCCTTCCGAGGAGTGGCTGGTGGGTTTGAACC
>NW_006921617.1:18283433-18284145 GCF_000298275.1 Orycteropus afer afer | reverse complement strand
AGTAGTCAAAACAGCATGGTATTGGTACAATGATAGACAGATAGACCAACGGAACAGAATCGAAAGCTCAGACATACACCCATCTATCTATGGACAACTGATCTTTGACAAAGGCCCAAGGCCCATTAAATGGGGAAGGGATAGCTTCTTTAACAAACGGTTCTGGCAGAACTGGATATCACCTGCAGAAAAATGAAACAAGACCCATACCTCACCCCATACACAAAAACAATCTCAAGCTAGATCAAAGATTAAAATGTAAAACCCAAAAGTATTAAAATTCATCAGAGTTAAAATAGGGGCAAATCTAGGAGCCCTGATTTATGGCATAAATAGATTGTCAAGCATAACCCAGAATGTGCAGAAGATAGAAGAGAAGCTAGATGACTGGGACATTTTAAACATTAAATTCTTGTGTGCATCAAAAGATTTCGTCAAAAGGGTAAAAAGAGAACCTACAGATTGGGAGAAAATATTCAACAACAAACACAGGAGAATGCTGCCATACATCTTTTATTGTTGTTTTTAGGTGCCACTGGGTCAGTTCTGACTCATAGTCAATATTTGTCTATGACTTATCCTATAAAGGACTTATCTCCAAAATCTACAGAAAATTCCAACACCTCAACACCAAAAAGACAAATAACCCAATTCACAAATGGGCAAAAGACTTGAACAAACACTTCACCAAAGAAGATATACAAGCAGCCAA
>NW_006921617.1:18277206-18282323 GCF_000298275.1 Orycteropus afer afer | reverse complement strand
TCCACGTCTTATACTGGTGAGTAGTAACTGGGGTCTTAAAAGCTTTCAAGCAGCCAGCCATCTAGGATGCAGCTAATGGTCTCCCAGAGTCAGAAGTGAAGAAAAATAAAATAAATAAATAAATAAATAAATAAAATAGCTTATAAACAAATGCCATTTTATCAGCAGAAAAGATATCAATAAAGATTTGACACTTGAGCCACAGTTTGAAGAATGCATTGGAGTTCTCCAGTCAGATCATTCCAGGCAAGAAGAATTATTGTTGTGGATCTGCCATTCAATCTTTTACCTCTTTCTCTTCTTCCTTTCTGCATTCCTTTCTCCTTTAAAACTTGCCTATATTATATAATTTTTTCTAGAGAGAGTATATACCTGTAGATAGTTTAGTAAGTTTAATGTATTACCACAGTCTATTCTAAACAGTAACTAATGGAAATTTCTGGAGATACTTAAGCAGGCAAGACAAGAACATGTTTTAAACCATACCATGTAGAGCATGGCCAGTTTAGCCTAAATTAAGGATGAATTCCTACAGTCCTTGTAATGCTGCCATACATCTCTTATTGTTGTTTTTAGGTGCCACTGGGTCAGTTCTGACTCATAGTGATCCTCTGTACAACAGAATAAAACACTACCAAGTCGCGCACCATCCTCACAATCGTTGCCATAGTTGAGTTCATTGTCACAGCCACTGTGGCAATCCATCTTGTTGAGAGTCTTCCCTTTTTGTACTGACCCTCTACTCTACTAAGTGTAATATCCTTCTCCAGGGATTGGCCCGTTCTCTTTACACAATACCAAAGTTCAAGAGATGAAGTCTGACTATTCTCGCTTCTAAGGAGCATTCCAGTTGGACTTCCTCCAAGACAGATTTGTTCATTCTTCTAGAAATCCAGGGTATAATATTCTTCACCAACAACACAATTCAAATGCATTAGTTTTCTGTGGCCTTCTTTATTCATTGTCCAGCTTCCACACACCTATCAGGCTACAGAAAGTATCATGGCTTGGGCCAGAGGCACCTTAGACTTCAAAGTGACATCTTTGTTCTGTAACACTTTAAAGACGTCTTTTGCAAGGGATTTGCCCAGTGCAGTATGTCTTTTGATTTCTTGACTGCTGCTTCCATGGGCATTGATTGTGGATCCATGTAAAATGAAATACTTGACAATTTGACAACTTCAGCCTTTTCACCATTTGTCATGACATTGCTTATTGGTCCAGTTGTGAGGATTTTTGTTTTCTTTATGTTGAGGTGTAATCTATACTGCAGACTGTAGTCTTTGATCTTTATCTGTAAGTGCTTTAAGTCTTCTTCACTTTCAGCAAACAAGGTTGTGTCATCTGCTGTCACAGGTTGTTAATGAGTCTACCTCCAGTCCTGATGCCATGTTCTTCTTCATACATCAATAAGTACTTCCAAATACTAAAATAGTAGTTAGTGTAATCAGCTCTCTCTCCAGAAGAATCTCAATATATTCTGGTTGGACATCAATATTCTGATTGGAGTCAATTTTACCATGCACATCATCCCAATATTTACTTGGGTTTCAGTGATTTATTCATGAAATCCAGATTTTACCAAAGACAATTTAAGGATGTAAAGTAACAAGGCATATAGTTTTTGTTTAAAAATTGTAGAAGAGCATTAACACTATGTAATAGGATAGACTTACTGCAGAATTAACTTGATTTCATTAAGAATTAAAGAATTGGTTTGGGTCGAGTGGTGAGAGAACAGAAAGAATAGTTTTCCTCTCAAGTTGCTTTGCTTGGTTCAAAGTGAAGGTATAAGACAACAAGGTCTGTTGTTGTTGTTGTTATGTGTTGTCAATTTGGACAGACTCATGGTCACCCCCCTTGGGTTTCTGAGGCAGTATCACTACGGAAATAGATTGCTCAACCTTCCTTCTGAGGAGTGGCTAGTGAGTTTGAACCGCCAGCCTCCTGGTTAGCAGTCAAGTGCCTTAGGCACTAGGCTACCAGAGCTCCCATACAATGAGGTCTCTTTTTAGAATTAGAGTCAAAGCTGACAATTGAGTAAATATGTTTAAACAACAATGTACTTAAATACTGATTCATTTAAAATAGGCTTCTTTGGATCCAGTTTTCATGAAATGGAAATAACCTTAAGTAGGACCCTGATGTTAGTAATGTGTCTGCTAGTGTGTGAATACTTGCTCCACTCAGTTTATTTTTCTTCCAAAGAGACTAATTTTGCAGGGTGCTTTGACCTGATGGGGGCAGTGTTTGCCCATCAGTCCCAGATGGAGTCTAAAGCCTTCCCAGTGAGAAAAGCAAGTTTAAGTGAAAAATACCCTACAATGCTTACAGAAGGACTACAGCAGGCTGCTGATGACTTCACTGTTTTTGAAATGGTAGTATGCTTATGAACAAAACCAAAAAAGGGATCAAAATGAAGAATCGAAGTTTTGTCAGGCTTTACACAGCTAAATAAAAGAGCTGCTTGTCAAAAGATTATTTTGTAAAGCTCTCTAACAGGCTTTCCCAAACCTCTTTCTTACTGTGGTCAAAACGGAGATAATGAAGTCTCCCCAAAGATATGCCTTCAGAACAGCTAATGGATTTTCAGGCATTCCCATAGCCATGATTTACTTCTCAGAAATATACAGTTTTCTGCACATGTGCTTGTCTTTATCTTACATCTTCTTTGGAATGTGAGCAGAAAACTCTCTTTTGCATTAAGTCAGAAACTTCTGCTTTTCTGAGGAATATCACTATCCACTCAGGGTTTTTCTGGGTGTATGTGTCAGGGATGCTCTACTGATTAGTCTTGAAAGCTTAATTTTTTACTCTTGTCTAAGACAAATATATTTTCCCTTTCAGCCTCTTGGGCATGAGGCATAAAGAAAAATGGGCCTGGTACAGGCAGCACCGCGGGTCCCTCTTTTTCCTCACATGCCCTTTTCTTGGTGTGCCTTATTAACATGGCTCACATTAGTCCAGAACTGCCCATTTGGAGTCCACTAATTTTATTCTCTGAAGCAGCTAGGAGACACCATTAAAAGGAATGAAATGCTGTGAGCTACTCCACTTCTAGCATACTTTCTTTAAGTACTTCCAACTTTCAAAGACTAATAATATAAGGAATCATTTCTCTATATGTTCAGAATATTAAAAAGCAACACCACCACCGTTTTTGTTGTAAAAAGCACAGATGTGAAGAAAATTAATACACATTTGTACGATATTAATGGCTTATCACAAAACAAACAACCTGGAAACTACCACCAAAGTAAACAGAACAAAACATCTGTATCCTGAGTCTCCTGCATGCTTCTTCCACATCACTAAACCCTCCTCCTATCTCAAACCAAAAACCAAAGCCACTCCATCGAGGGGATTCCAAATCATAGTGACCCTATAGGGCAGAATACAACTGCCCAATAGAGTTTCCAAGGCTATAAATCTTTATGGAAGCAGACTACCATATCTTTCTCCCACAGAGTGGGTGATGGGTTTGAACCACCAGCCTTTAGGTTAGCAGCCAAATGCCTTAACCACTATGCAACCAGAACTCCTATCTCAAATGTAACTAATATCCTAACTTTCATGGGAGTCACTGCTTTGCTTTGCTTTCTAGTTTTATTTCTTCACTTTGCCCTTCCTGGGATCCTTGCCTGGTAATTCCTCACAATGTTGCAGTTCAGTGCCTCCAAGCAAATACTTAGAAGAAGAAAAAAAGTACAACTTTTCTAGTTGTCCTTGGTAGAAGGATCCATTTGATTTAGCCACTCCATCATTCCTGGAAGTGAACCCTCATTTATATTTCAGTTTCACAAATATTTATTGATTGCCTACAAACCAGGATGCTAACAGCTTGAGATATAATGGTGAATAAGTCAGATGTAGTTCCTGTTCTAGGAGAGGGTTGTTCAGGGATTTAGACAAGTAAACATTACAATGTTCATCTTCAAAGCCCCTATATAACTACAAGATGACATTAACTAAATCTTCTTCATGAAAATAAACATTAGGCGATACATTAAAATGTGGAAGTAACACTGATTACAGAAAAACTCTTCCATTTATAATAAGATTCTTAATAGGATTTCTTCACAAGCAAAATGTTTTAGAATTTTAAAATAGATACACTATAAACACACAGACACATACATCCCTCATGACTATTCAGAAATACCATCTGTTGTAATTCTAGTTTTTTAACCAGCATCTGCTTGAGCTGGAAGGTTCTACATGCCATGTCTGGTGGAAAAATAGAATCTTTTGCCTGTAATGTCCTCTCTTTTAGCCTTGTCATCTCACTTGTCTCCTTTTTTTAATTTTAAGTTCCTCAGAGTTTCTTGTGTTCCGTGTCATTGATTTCTTTAAACTCTTTGCAAATCTAGAAGTAAAGTTTGCCCAGGTTCCAGTATAGCTCTTATTGCTGTCTATTGTGCTACTTTTATGGGAATGTGGGTCTGGCTTTTCAGCTTAAGGAGCTTTTGGTAGTTACAAATAGCTGACACTTGTCTAACCTCTGTGACAATTTGTTTGTTTGTTTCTAATAGTATTCTCTTCAGAATTATACTCAAATGTTCTGGTCTCTTACTACATCAGGGTTTCTTAATCTCCGTGATTGGTTAAGTACTTATGAGGACACCTGAAATTATATGCAGTATATGATTTCTGTTTGAATATATTGATTTCCCTGAAAATAACGCATATTTTAAAGAATATTTTTTATCATGGAAATTTTCAAACAAACAAGCAGAATTGAGAGCATATAAAAAATCTCCATGTACCCATGATGACTATTTTTCACATTTTATTTCACCTACACCTTCATTATTTTTTTTCCCCAGAGCATTTTAATGAAAATCTTGTATGTTGTTGTTGTTAGGTGCCGTCAAGGCATTTCCGACTCATAGCGACCCCATGCACAGCAGAACGAAACACTGCCCGATCCCACGCCAGCTCCATGATCCTTGCTATACTTGAGCCCATCATCACTGCCACCGTGTTGATACATCTCGGGTTGAAGGCCTCCCCCTCTTTCGTTGACCCTTCACCTTACCAAGCATAACATCCTTCTCCAGGAAATGGTCCCTTCTTACAACATGACCAAAATAGGTGAGACAAAGTGTAGCCATTCT
>NW_006921617.1:18266354-18273714 GCF_000298275.1 Orycteropus afer afer | reverse complement strand
TTTTTTTTTTACCAAATTTGGAAATGTATTCTACATTATCATTGACCTGTCTGTGTTATTGTCAGACCTATAATTGAACCCTTAATTGATGATAAACTCAGTACGTTTCTAAGACAGGCCATTCTACTTCAAGATGGCAGTAATTGACTGATCAATTCTGATTTTACACTCTAGAAAGATGGCACACTAATATTTGAGTGCCTATTCTTGGCTGGGTACTCATTACAACTTGCAGTTATTCATTTCTCAATTTATCAGTTTACTTGTTTAAAGCTATCTTCCTTTCATGACTGTAATCTATAGAAAGACAGGCATCATTTGTGAATAATTTAGTGAGTATATTTGACACTCAGCTCATGTGTATTAGTTGAATGAATGAATAAAAAAAAAAGAGGTTAAATAAGTTGCATATGATCATAAAACAAAGCTATAATGTGGACTCCAAAGCTTTTTAGATATATAAAGCTAAGTAGACTTACTGGTAGTCTAATTCCTCTTTCACCTGGCAGCCTTTTTACTTTTTTAAATTAGATATCTTCAGTCCTGAACCATCTCTTTTCAAGATGAGCTTTTTAATTTTCTCACCTATTACTCAGTCTCCATGCCTTTTATAGCACATTCTTAGCACATCCTTCTCAAGGTTTTGTTGTCAGAATTGAACACAAGGCTGACATCACAGCAGAACTATTACTTTCATTTTGGTATTGTTATTTTATTAATGTAGTCTGAGATTGCATTGTTTGTTATTTGCTAGCCATATCTCATTATTAATTTACATGTTTCTTGACATCAGTCCAAATCTTTAATTCTTCCCATATATTCAACTGCAATTTTTGGGGACTTCCGCTATTCACTCCTCTTTCCATATTGCAGTAGTAAATGATATTATTTTTATATAAATATGGAAATTGGACCAAATAATGGATTTTACAATCTTTATCAATAAGTAGTAGCTTAGCTGAATCAATAAATAATATCTCAGCTGAACAGAGTTGAAGTATAAGCCTATGACTCTGATTCCAGAAACAAAATCAAAACTAAAAACAAATACAAAATAAAACTGCAAAGCATGGAAATGATGTTGCTTAACAGCACTGTGTGGAAAATGATTTGAGGACTTTTGACTCATTAAAAGCCAGCATATCGAGGATTGTTGATCTTTTTGTTGTTTAGTGCCCTCAAGTCAATTTTAACTCATAGAAATCCCATGTGACAGAGTAGAACTATCTCAAAGGATTTTCTAGGCTATAATCTTTACAGAAGCAGATATCCAGGTCTTTCTCCCACAGAACCACTGGGTGTGTTTGAACCATCAACCTTTCAGTTAATAGTCAAACAATCACTTGCCCGCTAGAGTTGCATTCATGTTTAGTGCAGAGATGGCAATTTTATTTCCTCTTTAGTGCCAACTCCAGTCAGGTGGCAGTGGTGGCCCAGAAAGCTATATGAGATATTTTGAAGTTGAGTCCCATCCCTGCAACAGAGAATGCCAGGAGTGATTAGCAATCTCTGCTAATTCACATGTGCATCTATGTTTGTATCTTTGATTGTGATTTAGGGAGTTAGAAGTGCCAATATACATTGTGACAGTCCAAACGCCTAGATAATATATTTAAAACATGTTCATAGAAGAGTGTCTATCATGTGACAAGGCCTCAGGATTCTGTTTCATGTGGAAAGCTTGCAAGAATTGGAATTGTTTAGCCCGGAGAAGCAAATGTTGAATAACTGTCAGAATAAAAGGGTGAGATCTATTGTTATATATGGATTTATGGGGAGAGATAGGTACTGATGGCCTTAATGGATACAAAAAAAAAAGTAGAGAGATGTAAGCCTAATATAAGGAGACCTTTACTAAATTGGAAGTACTCTAAGATGAAATGAAGTACCTGAAATGAAACTACCATTGGAGATTTAAGAAAAAATGTCCAGTGACCTCTTTTTGGAGACAGGATCAGTGGCTGTTCACAGCGTGGGTGACTTTTATGTATCTTTCAGTTCAGATATTCTATACATTCATTCATTCTCTCAAAAATACTGAGTGCTTACTCGATGCCAGGCATTGTGCTCGGAAATGGAGATACAGAGGTGAATAATAGATAGAGTTCTTATTTTCATAGGCTCTTAAATTCTCATAGAGATGGAGACAAGTTTAGTAAAATAAAGTAAATGAGTAAGGTAATTTTAGATAAATGCTACATAGAAAATTAAATGGTAAGAATGATATAAAATGTAAAAGGCAGGAAGGAGGGACACTTTAGACCAGGTGGTACAAGAAAGCTCCTATGGGGAAGTATCACTTTAATTGAGAAGTATTAGAAGTAGGCATATGTTTGGCTGCTATCTGAAAGATCAGTGGTTTTAACTCACCAGCCACTCCAGGAAAAAAGACCCGGTGATCTTCTCCTATAGATATTACAGCCTAGGAAATCCTATGTGTCAGTGCTACTGTGTCCTGCAATGTCTCTGTGTGTCAGAATTCATTTAGTGGTGCCCAACAAAAATATGCACTCATGCAGGAGTCCCTGGGGGGCACAAATGGTTAAGTGCTTGACTACTAGCTGAAAGGTTTGTGGGTCAAACCCACCCAGAGGCACCTTGGAACAGAGACTTGGTGATCTGCTTCGGAAAGGTCATAGACATTAAAACTCTATGGACACAGCTCTACTATGACACACATGGAGTCGCCATGAATTGGAATCAGCTCCATGGCAGCAATAGGATGCATTCATGCAAAATTCTGAGGGAAAAGCCTTCCTAGAAGAAGGCAAGTGAACAGCCCTAAGGCAGGGATGGATTTGGCAGAAATGAGTGTTAGGTGTGTTCAAGGAAAAGAAAGATTAGTGTGGCTGGAATACAGTGAGCAAGGGGGATGATGTTCAAGACGAGGGCTCTGTGGGATGCAGAGAATTTACAGACAAGGCTGAGTTTGTGTTTTATTCCTGGGCACTAGAGAGCCACTGAAAGATTTTAAACAGAGAGTGATACATCTGGTTTACATCCTGAAAACATCCCTATTGTTGTTCTGTAGAGAAGGGAGTTTATAAGTTAAGACAGGATTCAAAGAAGTCAGGTAGTTGACAATGCTGTGGTGCTGGTCAGGGAAGACAGTGGCTTGGGCTAGGCAGTAATAGTGAAGATAGTGGGAAGGGTACAATGGAAGCTATAATCTGAGCATAGATCCCATGAGTTTTGCAAAGGGATTGAACCTGGGATGTGATAGAAAGAGAGGAATCTAGGATGACTCATAGGTTTTGGCTTAAGCCAGCAATGTTTTGTCTGTATCCATGGGCTTTGTAAAATAGTGAAAAGGACAGTACTAAAGTCAGTGTTATCCAGCACAACAGAAAGAACACATTCAAGTTGACGTTCAAGGTATCATCATTTAAATCAGTTACAAATTCACTACCTTTTAATCTTACTCTTACATAATCTCATAAACACAACAGTTTGAGTTCTTATCTGATTCTGATAACATTCCCATTAGATTATCAGAGAAAGAATTCTTACCACTATCAATAGTTGATGAAGTTTAAGGATCAGATATTATAATTGATAAATAGCAGAACACTTTTAAAAATAATAGTTATGATGAAAATTAGAATTAATTTGAAATTGATTGACACATTTTCCAACAGATTTGTCATTTAAAAGTATGAATTTACCACATTCCTTCTTCCATTATTAACTTGCCTTCTATTGGTGTTACAAGGAGCTCTGGTGGTGTAGTGCCCAAGGCATTTGACTGCTAACCAGAAGACTGGTGGTTCAAATCCACCAGCCGTTCCACAGAAGCAAAATGGAGGAATTTACTTCTGTAAAGATTTACCATGTTGGAAACCCAATTGGGGTCACTATGAATCAGAATTAACTTGATGGCAGGTTTTTTTTTTTTTTTTTTGGTTCGTTTGTTTATTGGTGTTATATTTCTACATTTCTTTATTCTGCATACACAATATTCAAAGATATTTTGTCATATAGTATAGATATACCACTCTCTTTTTTTTTAATTTTAAGGAAAACTAGTATCTTGTTGCAGATGCCAATGAAGTTAGTTTTGCTTGATCCATTCTTGGGAAAACATACACCAGCTCCTTTTGGCTGTGACTTCCCTTTTAGCAGGATTTACACCTCTAGTTTAAAAAACATTCTAGAATTCTCTCGGAAATTCATCACTATCTCATCAAATTATATTTCCCCAATTTATTTTTTCTTCATTTTGAAAATGGCAGCCATTTTTGCCAGTTTCTTTCACCTCTCTCATTTTCCCCCATGTGTAGTCAAATTTACACATCCTTTTAGCGTGCTAGAATATAAACCATTTGCAGTTAGATGGCATAAGCTCCTTTAAAGTAGCTAAATTCTCTTTTACTCAATTCATTGCCTATCTTGGCTTTAATTTCTTTCAGATTTGCTGTTTACTTCTCAGTTTAAGATAATCTTCCTTGATAGGAAAATACATAAATGTATAAGATAGTTTTCCTTGGTAGGAATAATGAGGGAAATAGAACTGAAGAATTTTAGAGAAAAATAATAATGGAGTGGTTTTGCTTTCTCTGCATCTGTTAACATTTTGCCATCTGCCCCAAGGACTGGTTCATTTCTTCCTTGTTTTTCTTCTAGTTCTGAACATAATAAAAATGTCTCCTCCCCCATTGTTTTTATTCATTTTTGCAAGTGTCTGCTCATTCTGGATTTCTTCCTTCTTGAGTGTTTTCAAAGATTTGTATTCTTTTGTGTTTTTCTTGGTTATATGGCTCTCTTTCCATCAGTTAATTAGCATTTCCTTGCAGACAAATTGATTTCATTAGTTGCCTTTGCCCTTTTCTTCCTCCTCAGTTCCCTTTGTGATTGTATTGTTAGATTTATTATTGTCTGAACTTCTTAATCTATTTGCATCTTCCTCCTTTTTTGTAGCCTGTGACCATGAGCTCATATTAATCTTTGCTCTGTTTTTTTGTTGAGATCTGGATGGCTACAGCTTAGAGTGCATATCAGGTCATTCCTATTTTTGCCTTTCTCGGTTTTTCTCAACTTTGAAGAGGATATAGTCACTTTTCTTGAAGACTCTTGTAACTTCCTTGGTAAGATAATTCTTCCTTTCTGTTCAGGATTCAATTCAGAGTATTTGTCACCACCTTCATAATTGTATCTTGCCCTTGTGCCAGTTTTATGGTCATTTTCTCCTTTGCCAGAATAAAACTAAATGTATTTGTAGGTAATTTCTGTGGGTATATTAGAACAGGAAATGCAGATATAGAATCCAAGATAGTCTATATCAGTCAGATAGATTATTCATAAACTTCAAATTTTAAACAAGGGCCAGGTTGACTGTGTTTTTCCATATGGCACATTGGTCACCATAGACTCATTTATGAGGCAAGCTCTAGCAGAGTTATGAAGCAGGTTTAAGACTCATTGTGAAGCAAGCTCTAGCAGAGTTGGAAACAGATTTGGTTGTTCCTAATGTAACTTCAGCTCCTAGAGTAATGCCTTTTTCTCCTTATATTAGGAAACTTCACGCTCATGTTAGATTCTTAGGGCATCCCGTTGTGATACTTTACATTGCTTGTTGTAAAATTATCTTCTCCATGTCTTATTTTTGAAGAGTTTTCTTCTCTTTCTGCTTATCTGAAAAAGGAGTGATGTTATTATATGAATTCTTGGGTAGCATATTTGCATTTTAATAAGAGAATTACCAACACTGTTTTAACTCAAATAAATTATTCCACTGATGGTAATTTGATAAATTATTATAAATCAATAGAATAAGAAGTATTTTAGAGAAAAGAAAAACACTTTGAGAATTTGAAATTCTGTAATTTGAAATTCTGTTGTAAGATGTGTGCACATTTAGGAATGTTATTTCTTCCTGGTGAATTGGACTTTTTATCAAAAGATAATATCCCTCTTTATCCCTGATAATTTTCTTTACTCTGAAGTTTACTTTGTCAATAATTAATATAGGCTCACCAGCTTTCTAATGATCAGTGTTTGCAAACTACCTATATCATTATATATAAAGTGAGTTTACTGTAGAAGGAGCTCTGGTTGCCGGTTCAAACCCACCAGCAACCCCTCGGGAGGAAGGTTGGGCACTCTACTTCTGTAGTGATAACACCTCGGAAACCTAAGGAGGGATTGCTGTGAGTCAGATCCAACTCCATGGCAGTGAGTTTTGTTTTGTTTTTTTACTGTGAAAACTTATAGTCATGATTTTATTTTATCCATTCTTTTATTTAATGCATTTATACTATTTACATTTGATATATTTATTTATATGTTTGGATTTAAGTTAACATTTTATTGATTATTTTTTGCTTGTTTTCTCTGTTTTTTGTTTCCCTTTTCCCTTTTTGGCTTTTTTGGATTATTTTGATTTTTATTTTTTAGCATTCTGTTTAAATTTATATATGGTGATATTTATCTTTTTTAAAATTGTGGTGACAATATAAGCAACAAAACTTTCACCAATGCAACAATTTCCACATGTACAATTCATTGTATGTTATATATTCATTACAGTTTTCATGCTGTGTAATCTTTCTTGCTATCCATTATTTATTGCGATTTTTGCTTTATTTCTTTTTATAATTTTTTAGTGATAGTTTTAATGATTCGAAAATACATAATTAATTGTTCACAGTATAATTAAATCAATATTTTTTCATTTTAATTGAAATGTAAAAATCTTACCACCTTATATAGTTTCTTTTGTTTATTATAGTTTCTTTATTATGATGTAGTTGTCTTATAGACTACATCTCCATTGTAAACTGCATTGGGGCTATAATTTTTATTTTCAATGTCAAACATATAATAAAGAATTGAAAAGGAGAATGGCTTTCGTGTTTACTAAGCTGTTTATCAAGGAGCTCTGGTGGCGTAATGAATAAAGCATTTGGCTGCTAACCAGAAGGTCAGTGGTTTAAACCTATCAACCATTCCACAGAAAGAAGATTGGGTGATCTAAGTCAGTAATGGATTACTGCGTCAGAGACCTGTTTATCGTTCCTGTTGCTATTCTTTTTTTCTTTATATTCCAAGTTCCCATCTTTTGTCATTTATATAATTTCCCTTCTGACTGAAGAGCTTCCTTCAGCAATTCTTTTAGAGAAGATCTGCTGGCTAAGAATTGTCATCTGCAAGTGTCCTTATTCAATTTCATTGCTGAAGAATATTTTCACTAGATAGAGAATTCTGAGTTTACAATCACTCAGAACAGTAAAAATATTGTAAAAACTTCCTTCTGATTGCTATTATTTCTTTTTTTTTAGGATTTGGGTGAAGATTTACAGAGTAAATTCACTTTTCATACAGCAGTTCACATATACTTTGTCTCATGTCATTGACCAAAATT
>NW_006921617.1:18257034-18258759 GCF_000298275.1 Orycteropus afer afer | reverse complement strand
ACGCAAATTCTTCTGCTAGTTGGGGTTTAGTCCAAATCTGCATCCTTTCCTTCAAGGCTCAGGGGTCCAAGATTATCTTCTGTGTCTGTATTAATTGGTTTCCCTTTTCTTTGTTGAAGAGGGTCTGTGCAATCCTTCTGCCTAGTCCGCCATCTTGCCCCGCCTCTCCTGATTGCTATTATTTCTGATGAGTAACATGCAGTCATTTGAATCATTGTTCCCTTAGAGTTAATGTGTTATTTTCCTCTGGCTGCTTTTAAGAATTTTTTTTGTATTTATTTTAACCAGGTTGATTATTCTGTGTCTGAGTATGGACACTGGGATTGATCCTGCATGCGGTTTATTCTTGAATCTGTGGGTTTATGTGTCTACCCAAATTTGGGAAATTTTCAGCCATTATTTTCTCAAGTATTTTGGTGACATAAACATGACAACTTTTCTTATTTTCCCACAGATACCTGAGGCTCTGTTCATTATTTCTTCTTTGTTCTCTGTTTTCAGATTGGATACTTGTCATTACTCCATCCTCAACTTCACTGCTTCTTTTCTCTGCCATCTCTATTCTGTTACTGAGTCCACCCAATGTATTTTTTTTAATGTTTTTCTGCTTTTTATTTGATTTTTCTTTATATCCTCTATTCATTTGCTGACACTTTATATTTTAATATTTATTACAGGAGTGTTTATATTTGATAGTTTGATCATTTTAGTCTTTGCCAGATAATCCAATAATTTTGTTATCTTGGCATTGATGTCTGTTGATTTTCTTAGCTCATGTGAGTTGAAATTTTTGTGGCTTATTATATGCTGAGTAAGTTTGGATTAAAATGGACATTTTGAATATTAAATTATGAGACTCTAGATCTTGTTTAAATTCTATGAAGAATGTTGCTACTTTTGTTATAGCAGGCAATTGATCTTGCAGATTCAGGCTGAAAACTCCTACTACGGCTTCAATATTGGTTCAGTTTTCAAAGTCTTGTAGTGTCTTTGGTGTACTCCTGTAGTCAACTGGAGCTTGGGCAGTAGTGTATAATTTACTTCAGACGTGTGCATGTGCTGTTCAACGGTGAGTCCAGGAGTTCATAAACAACTTTTTGGGGTAACTTTCCAAAAATCCTCCTATCCCATGACTTCCCAGGTATTTTTGATCTCCATGAGCCCTACTTTTTGGTCCTTTCTGACCCCCACTTTTCAGTCACCTCACTCTGCCATGAACTTTCATGACTCAGGTCATATTCTGGCCCAATAAGAGGAGAACATAGAGAGAGAAAAAACAAAATAGCTTTGCCCAACCCTCTTTGAATTTCAAGTTCACTGAAAAGAGAATAAATTTATTCTCCCTCAAAATTTTAACTCTTGCAGAATCTCATAGTTGTTGCTGCCAACACTACTATGATATCTCCTGAGGCCTGGGCATGAAAGGGAGAAGAAAATATATTTCTGCACATAGTGCAACCTCCCCTTTGCTGGTCTGAAGGTAGGACTATAGTTATAGTGTTTCTTCTGGAATTCACTGGCTGTGCCATAGTGTTCACTTCCAGATTTGGGGCTGCACTAAATTCAAGCTTTGGGCCACTAACCAAAAAAAAAAAAAAAAAAAAAAAACCTCATTGCCGTAGTGTTGGATCCAACCCACAGCGACCCCTCCTTGTGTTTCCAAGGCAGTATCACTACAGAAGTAGATTGCCCAATTTTCCTTCTGAGGAGTGGCTGGTGGGTTTG
>NW_006921617.1:18255660-18256654 GCF_000298275.1 Orycteropus afer afer | reverse complement strand
CCACCAGCCACTCCTCAGAAGGAAGGTTGGACAATCTACTTCCATAGTGATATTGCCTTGGGAAAGAGGCAGAGGAGGGGTCGTTGTGAGTTGTGTCTGACTCCACAGCACATAACAACAACAATTTTAATTTAAATAGCCTTTTGTGGATAGTAGCTACCATATTGCATAGCGCAGTTTTAGATTTGTAAAAGGAATGGTGGATTCTGGAAGTCCATTAGACTCTGTTAGAGTTCTCTAGAAGGGTAGAACATACCTATTATCAAATTACTAGTCAAACCCTGCCAGGAGATCATGGGAATCTTCCAGAAAACAGAAATGGAATATCTAAAATCATAAAACAAGCTGCATAATTTTCATAACATCATTTTTATAACCCAATCCAAACCAAACCCATTGCCATCAAGTCAATTTTGACTCACAGCAACTTGATAGGACAGATTAGAATTGCCCCATATGGTTACCTAAGCTGTAATGTTTATGGAAGCAGACTACCACATCTTTCTAAAGCAGAGTGGCTGGTGGGTTTGAAACAACAGTTATCATCATAGTGCTTACCCACTGTGCCACCAGGACTCTCTTGTTTAAACCAGGGACATTAAAAGCTATGCTATTTTTAACTCAAGAATGTATAAACTATAGAGAAAATAGGAAATATCCAATTGTTTGTTTCATTTCCAAAGAACAACGCTCATTAAATAATTTGCTAGTAAGGTAGTCACCTAAATGACTGTATTTTTATGTAACTTTGCACAGAAGAAACCATTCTGTATTCTATAGATGTCATTTCAGTAGTTTTCCAGTTATGTCATCTATATCACAAATCTGAAAATACAAATTATAATAGGCAATGATTTTTATGTGCCCTAATTTGAAACTTCAGTTTTGATTCAAGTAGAAAATTTACTTACAAAAGGAATTAATGATTAAAAGCAGATACTTCCACAATTCTGGCTTCCAAACTCATCTCATATTCTATATATATATATATATA
>NW_006921617.1:18244605-18255560 GCF_000298275.1 Orycteropus afer afer | reverse complement strand
GTATATTATTATTATTATTATTAGAAAATGGCAAGGTGATCAGAAAACAAGATAGATAATGGAATTCATATTTATTTTCAAAATGCCATTAAAATGCTTTTTTCAATAGTTTGTGTTGGAGCCTTGCTACACTGTTTATAAGATTTAGACTGAAGAATAATTCTCCTGTAATGACTGTATATGCTTTCAGTAGTTAATTCTCCTCGGAAATCTATGACAAACACAATCATGCTGAATTCCAGGCTATACTTCCAGGCATTATGGGAGAGGTGTTTAGCATTAATTCATGACTATATGTTCATCTTAAACTGTAAACATTTCCTACTTTGTATTTACTTTTCTATTTTCTAATTAGAATCAAATGTGTAGTTATAAGCAGTAATTTCTAAATATCAATTTCCATCATCAATTATTTAGGTAAATTCAGGAGGAATAAAAGTTACTTCTTGAATTTTATTCAATGCTTTTATTTTGATATTGAAAAAATACTCCTGTTTTCTCTGTCATTTATCTAATTTAATATTGTATATAAAAGTTTGTTGTTGTTGTGATGTGCCGTCGAGTCGGACCCGACTCAACAGCTACCCTTCCTTGGGTTCCTGAGGCAGTATCACTACAGAAGTAGATTGCCCAACCTTCCTTCCGAGGAGTGGCTGGTGGGTTTGAACCGCCAGCCTTCTGGTTAGCAGTCAAGTGCCTTAGGCATTATGCTATCAGAGCTCCTATATAAAAGTTTAGTAGAAACAATAAGAAAACAGAGAACATCAGATAAACGCTAATGCCTCTGGAATTTGGTTTCACAGTAATTCTACAAAAATCAAAATTTATTTTGTAGTTATATAGGTTGCCTTGAAAATTATGGAAATTAAGGTGTGTGGTAAAGGACCTAATTTTATCCCAAATAAGTTGACTTTGTCCTTGGCTCTGGAGAAATAACCTTTGAAGTAATTGAGATGGCTTGATATAGGACTTCTAGGCCATACTTGATAATTTGTGCTGGTGAGTTTGACTGGCCAGACCATAAAGGACTCACTGGGGAGAGCAATATCAACTAGCCCGAAGAGATTTGATTCAGCCAATGGTGCAGACTGGTCGATAAAATCTGGGAACACCAAAACTCAGAAGGCTTCTTGATTTATGTGAATATTATTCTCAGGAGGGTAGAACAGCCATTGGGACATGGACACATTACATTGGGAACCCTCCCAGACCTCCCCCTATGGATCTCTTCTTTGGATCCTTTTTGGTGACAAAATATCTGTAGTTGTAAATACGGTATGTTGTTATTGTGTGCCCCCTACTTAATTCCCACTCAGAGTGATATTATAGGGTAGAGTAGAACTTGTCCATTAGGTTTTCTAGACTGAAATATTTGTAGGAGCAGATTGTTAGGTCTTTTCTTCCAGGAAGTGGCTGGTGGGTTTAAAACACCAACCTTTTGGTGGGCAGCTAAGTGCTAAACCACTGCACCACTACAGCTCCTTCCAAAAAGATTACAACCTTTGGAATCCATGTAGAATCACTATGAGTTGGAATTGATTCAAGGGCACATAACAACAGCAACAATCTTTACGGGAGCAAACTGCCAGGGCTTTTCTCCTGCAGAGCCACTGTTGGGTTCAAACCTCTGAATTTTCAGTTAGCTGGCATTTTAGTTAGACCGCATTTTGGTTAGCAACAAACCATTTAACCCTGGCACTACCAGGGCTCTTTAAATATGGTATACTCTCTGAATTCTGTGATTTGGTCCAGTGAATTATTGAACTCAAAGGGACAGAGGGAGCCAGCATGTCAGACAGTAAAGGTACTGTGTGGGCTCTTGAGGTTGTGTCTGGCATCCTGAAGGGTAGTAAGAAACTGGTCCCAAATTTATGGCCAGCAGTTCAGAAAGCTGGGGTGCCACGTGGACTCCTATTTGTGCCTATTTGTCAGTATGAAAGACAGTATCGTTTTACACTGTGAGCTGTGCTCTAGCCCCAGGTGGATAGGGTCAAAGGGAGAAAGAGAGTGGCTTGGGGGCAGCTAGCAACAAGGATGCAAGGACTGGATGTATCTCCACATTTAGGGGATTGGATTCATGCTGGCCCTTGCTGTGCAACAACTAATCCACACAAAGGAATGACTGAGGCAACAGTGCTCCTGAACAACACAGTCATACCCAGGAATTTTCCTGGACTGTATGAAAAAGTTTCCAAAGTTTAAAGCTTGAAAACCTGAGATCACCTGAAATACAAATATGTGTATGTACCAAAAGCAGCATTCTTCTGTTCAACATTTATTGAGTACCTATTCTCTTCTAGATATTTAAGATATTATAGTGAACAGAACTTGACAAAAATCTATATTCATGAAACTCACACTTTAGTTTCTTTGCAGTTATGCCTTTGGGTATTTTGAGTTTGGTGTTTGAGCCTGATTGGACTGGGTACCATGAATATTAATGACCTGGGAAAAGTTGCAATCCATCTTTATGTATCTTAAATTCTGAGATTACTTGCTCAGCATACAAATTGAATACACATGGTGAAAGGATACAATCCTGATGCACTCCCTTCCTGATTTTAAACCATGCATTTTCCCCTTGTTCTGTATAATGACAGCTTCCTGGTCTATATACAGATTCCTCATAGCACAATTAAATGTTCTGGAATTTCTATTCTTCTCAATGTGGTGAAATATTTAGGAAAAGGATAGCAATAATGGTGGCCCAACATAAAAAACATCATCAGTGTCCCTGAGCTGTTAATAGGGAAGTTGTTATGTTGGTGAATGTCTTGTTGTGTATGTTTTCACCATAATAAAAGTAAAAAAAGAGAAGAGAACATTTCAAGATCTATCCTGAAGTACAATGCTATCAGTGATAGGATAATATCCATATGCCTATAGGGAAGACTATCTATACTACTATTATTTAAATTTATGGAGCAACCACTAAGTCAAAGATGAAGAAATTGAATATTTTCACCAAATTCTGCAGGCTGAAATTGATCAAACATGCAATCAGGATGCCTTGATAATTATTGGTGATTGGAGCCCCAAAGTGGGAAGCAAAGAAGAAGCATTGGCAGTTGGAAAATATGGCCTTGGTGATAGAAAAGATGCCATAGATGGCATGATAGAATTTTGCAAGTCTAACAACTTATCAGTTGCAAATATCTTTTTTTTAACAATGTAAATGGCCACTAAAATTTGGACCATGCCAGATGGAATACATAAAAATCAAATTAACTATGTCTGTGGAAAGAAATAATGGAGAAGCTCAATATCATCAGTTAGAACAAGGTCAGGGGCCTACTGTGGAATAGACCATCAATTGTTCATATGAAAGTTTAAGTCAAAGCTGAAGAAATTAAAACAAGTCGATAACAGCCAAAATAGAAACTTGTGTATATCCTAGCTGCATTTAGAGACCATCTGAAGAATAGATTTGACACATTTATCACCAATGACCAAAGATCAGAGGAGTTGTGGGATGACATCAAGGACATCATACATGAAGAAAGCAAAAGGTCATTAAAAAAAACAGAAAAGAAAGAAAAGACCAAAGTGGATGTCAGAAGAGACTGAAACTTGTTCTTGGAAACAAAGTTGCTACAGCAAATGGAAGAAATTATGGTATTAAAGAGCTGAACTAAAGATTTCAAAGGGTGACTTGAGAAGGCAAAGCATATATTATAATGAAATATGCAAAGACCTTGAGTTAGAAAATCAAAAGGGAAGTAAGTACACACTTGACATTTCTCAAGCTGAAAGAACTGAAGAAAAAATTCAAGACTCAAGTTGCAGAGGAAAGTGTGATACAGCCAGAGGAGCAGACTTATCCAAACACGTAACTTACCAATGATGGCATTTCTGATACTGAGGTGGGAATAATTTGAGACAAGAACATTTTTATAGCAATAATAATGACACCTTTTATGTTAAGCATTTTAAGGAAGCTTGGGGGCACAGTGGATAGAGGGATAACCAATATGTTGACCATTCAGATTTCTGGTAAGATGGAAGAATAGGCAGACAAGTGACACAGACCTTCTTCAACAAAGAAAAGAAAAACCAATTGACAGAGATACAGAAGATAATCCTGGAACCCTGAGCTTTGAAAGGAACTATACAGAAGTGAATTAGGTACCAACTAATGGAAAAACCTGAACAAAAACAGTGAGTACAGAGACAGTCAGAGCTGCAGACTATCAGCTACTCTGCTGAGACCAACAGCCTGAATATTTCCAAGTGGTGTTGGGACCTGAGAATTGACCTAAAGATCAGTCCCAGTCAGCAAGGGCTGCAGGGACAACTGCTCTGGTGGCCTGTGACTAGGAAGGGAAACAGCAAGGAGAGAGACAACCTGAGCTGTGGACGTTCTGCTATATGGACGGTGCAGCCATTTTGATTGTTTACAAGTGGCAACCATTTTGGATATTGAAAGTGACTGAGGGTGCAGCCATTTTAAATGTTTACAAGCGGTGGCCATTTTGAATATTTAAAGTGATAGCATTCTCATTCGGATTCCAGGGACCTAAGAACAGGCTCTGTTTGCCAGGGTTGGCAAGGACATATGAGTGGCTGACAAAGGAAAGGAGACAGGTGGTGCATGTGTAAGTGCTGTCAACTAGCGAATAGAAGAGCACAGCACAGTACCCTGCCTATATACATAACATACAAAAAAAAAAAAGAAAGAAAATGAAAATTGTGGACAAGTCACTCCAACATACAATCACCAATTAAATATAAACATGAACATGTCACAATGCCTTGGAGACAACAGAGCATCACAGTCCACACAAAGAAGCAAATAAAGCAGGAGAAACAAGAGACCAGGATACAGACCCAAAACACATCCCTGAGGAAGACGTAGCATTGGAACTCTGTGATAAGGAATTCAAAGGAATTATATTTAGCTGTCTTCAAAGGATTGAGAGACAGACCAAGGAAAACACAGACAAAACCCTAGAAGATTTTTGAAAGAAAATACAAGAAGAAAATGACAAAATAAATGAAAAATTAGAAATGATTCTAAATGTACAGATAGAAATCCAGAAGATTAATACTAAATTGTCAGAAATAGATAACATAGAATTAATGAGATTGAAAACAAATACCTGAATACTTATTTGGAAAGGGATCAATCAGAAAAAGATCTAAACAAAATGAAGAAAGCCTTAAGTTCATGTGGGATACCATCAAAAGGAATAACCTACATGTCATTGGAATTCCAGAACCGGAAGAGATAAATGAAACCACTGAGAAAATTGTCCCAAGATTTGTTGGAGGAGAACTTCCCTGATATGATGAAAGATGAGACTGTATCCATTCAGGAAGTCCAATGAACCCCAAACAAGATAGACCCCAAAAGAAAAAACACCAAGACATATCATCATCACTCACCAAAACCAAAGACAAAGAAAGAATCATGAGAGCAGCATGGGAAAAATGAAAAGTTACCTACAAGGGGCAACGAATAAGACTAAGCTCGGATTTCTCAACAGAAACCATGCAGGCAAGAAAACAGTGGGATGGTATATATAAAACACTGAAAGAGAAAAATTTCCAACCAAGAATTATGTACCCAGCAAAATTGTCCCTCAAATATGATGGTGATATTAGGACATTTACAGATAAGCAGAAATTAAGGGAATTTGTTAAAACCAGACCAACCTTAAGAGAGATGCTAAAGGGAGCCCTTTGGACAGAGAAGCAACAACAACTAACAACAACTGACCATTAACACACATAATGATATAATCCAGAAACCAACCCAGCTATGGAAGTATCCAAAGTAGATAAGCCTACAAGATTGTAAACAGGGAACTAGTGATATCAACTGACAAATGGGAACAACTACAAACCAAAAAGAGAGAAAAAAATCTGTGTCATTACAGAACTTCTAGATGGTAGGGAAGCCAAGACAACCACAAGATAGAACGGACTGTTCTACACTTGGGAAGAAAACTATAAATCACAGGGTAACCTCAAAGAAAAATTATAAACCTTCACATCAAAATAAAAAAGAGCACCAGCATAAATATTCAGCAAGTACTAAAACAATAGCAATGAAGGAAGTGATAACATGATTCATAAACAAAACGAGCTCAGCATAGAAAATTATATGGAACAAAGAAATCGACACAATGAAAAAGCACATAACAAAAATGACAGCAACAAATTCATATTTGCTGATAATTCCATATCTGGCAAGGGACTTATCTCTAAGATTGATGGAAAACTCCAATGCCTCAACACCAAAGGAAGTAACAACCCAATTGAAAAATGGGCAGAAGACATGAATAGACACTTCACCAAGGAGGATATTCAGGTGGTCAGTTAATACATGAAAAAGATGCTCACAATCATTGGCTATCAGAGAGATGTAAATCAAAATAGCAATGAGATAGCATATCACCCCAGCACTGATGGCAAGGTTCAATGAAATAGAAAATAACAAATGCTGGTGGGGGTGTGGAGAGATTGGGACTCTCATACACTGCTTGTGTGACTGTGAAGTGACACAACCACTGTGGGAAGCAATATGGCGATTCCTTAGAAAGTTGAAATTGGAGCTACCATTTGACCCATTACTAAGTATATATCCTAGAGAGGTGAGAGCCAGGATAGGAACAGACGCATGCACGCTCATGTTCATCACAGCACTATTTACAATAGCAAAGAGATGGAAACAACCTATGTGCCCATCCGCGGAAGAATGGATGACCAAACTATGGTACATACACATACTGGAATGCTATGCAGCACTAAAGAATAATGTAGAGTCTGCAAAACACCAGATAATATGGATAATCTTGGAGGACATTATGCTGAGTGAAATAAGTCAATCGCAGAAGGACAAATATAGTATTAGTTTGTTGTTGTGGAGGGTCAAGGGAAGGTTTGTATATGGAGGGAAACTTTCTTTGTTGGTTGCCAGGGGTGGGAGGGGAGGGGGAGGGGAGGGAACACTGAAAAAAAATGCATTGACCCATATCACTTTAGTTTTGTGTATTTCAATAAAAATGCATTAAAAATAAAGACTCAAGTTGTAATATTGAAAGATTGTCTGGGCAAAATATTGAACAATAAAGGAATCATCAAAAGAAGACGGAAGGAATACACAGAGTCACTGCACAAAGTGTTAATCAACATTCAATCATTTCTGGAGATAGCATACAATCAAGGAATGATGGCACTGAAGGAAGAAGTCCAAGCTGCACTGAAGGAAATGGCAAAAAATAAGGCTCTAGGAATTGATGCTACACCTGTTAACAAACATACAACCCTGAAAGCGCTCATTCACATAAGCCAAGAAATTTGGAAGAGAGCTACCTGGCCAGCCAACTGGAAGATATCAACAGGGAACTGCCAGAAATTCAAGTTGGATTCAGAAAATTATGTGGAATGAGAGAGATGGTTGCTGATGTCAGATGGATCTTAGCTGAAAGCAGAGAATACATAAAAGAGTGTTTTATTGTCTATGCAAAGGCATTTGGCTGTGTGGATCATAACAAAGTATGGATAATATTGCAAAGAATGGCAGTTTCAGAACACTTAATTATGCTTATGATGATCAGTATATAGACTAAAAGGCAGTCATTTCAACAGAGCAATGATTATTGCATGGTTTAAAATCAAGAAAGACGTGAATCAGGATTGCATCCTTTTACCATACTTATTCAATTTGTACACTGAGCAAATAATCTGAAAAGCTGGATTTTGTGAAGAAGAATGTGGCATCAGGATTGAAGGGAAGGCTCATTAACAGCCTACAGTATGCTGATGACACAACTTTGCTTGCTGAAAGTGAAGGAGACTTGAAGCACTTATAGATGAAGATCAGAGAGTACGGTCTTCAGTATAGATTACTCCTCAACATAAAGAAAACAAAAATCCTCACAACTAGCCCAATAGGCAACATCATGATAAATGAAGAAAAGATTGAAGTTGTCAGGGATTTCATTTCACTTGGGTACACAATCAACATCTATGGAAGCAACAATCAAGAAATCAGATGATGTATTGCACTGGACAAATCTGCTGCAAAAGACTAAAGTGTTAAAGGGCAAAGATCTCACTTTGAAGACAAAGGTGTGCCTGACTCAAGCCATTGTATTTTCAATAACCTCATATGCATGTGAAAGCTGGACAATGAATAAAGAAGATGGGAGAACAATTGATGCATTTCAATTATGGTGTTCACGAAGAATAGTGAATGTACTTTGGACTGCCAGAAGAATGAACAAATCTGTCTTGGAAGAAATACAGTTGGAATCTCATGAGAAGTGAGAATGGCCAGACTTTGTTTCCTGTATTTTGGTCATGTTATCAAGAGAGTCCAGTTCTTTGAGAAGGATATAATGCTCAGTAGAGAGTCAGTGAAAAAGGGGAAGGCTCTTAATAAGATTGAGTGTCACAGTGGCTGCAAGAATGGGCTCAAACACAGCAATGATTGTGAGGATGGTGCAGGACCGAACAGTGTTTCATTCTGTTGTACCTCATAGGGTTGCTATGAGTTGAAGCCAATTCAACAGCACCTAACAACAACAACCATACACCAGATACTTCCCTCATTCCTAATGAAAGAAGAGGCAAAATTTATGCCCCTGTGGAGTTTACATGCTACTAATGAAAGACAGGAAATAAACAAGATAAAAAGAGAAAATATTTGTTATTTTAAATGATGACAAACACTGTGGAGAAAGAGATACAGAGTGCTATGTCAAGGAGGTGTATGTTCAGATTTGAAGAGTGTAGTCAGGGAAGTCCTCCTTGAGGAGACTTGAGAAGTGTACAAGGTCAGAGAGTGACCAACCTTGTGGCAAATGCTGATCTTCTTGGGGAGTCTTTAATAATTACCTGACTTTATAGAGTAAGGAGCTCTGGTAGCATAGTAGATAATGCATTTGGCTGCTAACCATGGTTCAAACCCACCAGCTGCTCTGCAGAAGGAAGATGGGGCATTCTACTTCTGTAAAGATTTACAGCTTCAGAAACCCAATGGAAGTCGCTATTGGAATCCACTCAGTGGCAGTGAGTTTAATTTTTTTTTTTTTTTTTTTTGGTATAGATAGGATGGATCTTGGATTTGGAGTAGTGACAAATCTTAGGGTTATTAAGTAGTCCCAGCTTTGAAGATCAGGAACTACGGTTGATGGGATTAAATGAAAGTGTTTATATCGAGGCAATAAGCATGAAGAACTGAAAGAAGTTATGAGTCCTTTTGGGACTCTTCACTTGACCAGATTGAGAGTTGATACCCCTAGGAGCCAAGAGACAGGGACAATGACAACAGTAGGCAGATTACAAGGTGTAAACCAGCAATGGGCATTAATTCCTGGTTGAATCAGACAGACTAGAAGCAAAATGGGTAAAAGGGCATCTGCAGAGGTTCAGCATCCTGTACTGAACTCCTGTGATATGTTAGCTCTATCCTCTGGCAGAACTTGTGGATAGTGAAAATATTCATATGTTTAGGTGAACTTTGACCCTTGTGAATAATGTGAACATCACAGGGAAGATCCACATGTTTGAGTCTGATTTGAGTAGGATTCTAAGATAAAATGCAGTATGTCCAGATAAACTTGGGTTTCAGGTAAACATTGAATAATATTTTTGTATAAGTGTATTCCAATTCTTTCATGAGGTATACTTATTCTAAAAAATGTATTCATTATTTTTTGAGATCCAAATTTAACTAGGAATTCTATATTTTCATTTGCTAAATTTGACAGCCCTAGATTTGAGGCTCACCTGGAAGTCCAAATCCCTGGTGGGCCAGCTCTCACATTTGTGATGGATGCAAGGAACTTCTTCCTTTTCAGTCTTTTGCTTCTTAGGGACACTGGTGTCTTCTATGTCAGGATTCCTAAAATGGACACTTAGAGACGTTTTAGAAAACTCTACAATTCACAACAGTAAGTTACTGGCCAGTGAGGAAATTGCATTTCCTTAGAGTAGTGTTTAAACTTTTAACATCACAGAACTGACAGAGTAAACAGACAGAATCTGAGTAGTGTTAGGAGTCCTGAGCCATGCCTGCTATTTCTCCCCTTCATCCTCGGTGGTGGCTTTTTAGTCATTTCTGTGGATACCTGGGACCCCTGTTTCCCACCTAGAAAACTACTGCTGTAGCACCAAGGATTGGCTGAAGAGATCATATGTCATTTTAAGAAAAATTCTGCCCACTTTGTTTGAGATCAAGCACTTTAAGTACTGAGGTATGTGTGGAGGAGTACTCATGCTGACATTTTTTTTTTATAAAAAAGGAATTCAAATATATTTCTAATGATGTTTCTGAGAGTGGCTGGGGAAAGTACATATTCTTGGCAAGGAGGGTATTGTATCCCTCCTTTCTCTTATGGTAACTCTTATCATAATGTCCAAGTTGTTTTTTCTTAGAGTCAGACACCATTTTATTACTAGCACAAAAGTTGTAGCATGTCTTTTTATTTGCTTTTGGTTAAATTCTAGCCAGTCTTGAAGATATGTAGATAATTACTCCAAGAGTCACAAGTCACTTAAAGATACTAAAGATACTTCTAGACAATACATATGATATTTCAATTAATTTTCATGAGTTTCTATCAGTTTTTCCCCCCTTTGTGCTGTTACAATTGTTGGATAGTTTAACAATTGATTGACCATATTCGATTATAATTGGTTTTGAAGTGTGGAAAGTCATGTGGAAAATGTCATCTTGAGGTGTCAGAGTTACACTATGATTCTTAGAACTCACTTTAAGACATCTGTTAAAATCAAGTATACTCCAAGATGTGGGATACCATCCTTGTGTTTGACTTAGTTTCGAGATAAAATGCTGTGTTGAGTTGGCATGGAGTGCACTACTCCAGAATAGGACTTGACAGTTCTTCTTCAGACAACAGTGTGCTGCCAAGGTTTCTCAAGGCTTAGGGCAATCCTACTTCCATAGTGATACTGCCTCGGAAACCCAAGGAGGGGTCGCTATG
>NW_006921617.1:18233212-18243495 GCF_000298275.1 Orycteropus afer afer | reverse complement strand
TTTCCCTCTTCACTGTACCAACTCCCACATATCCTTCAGCTCAAATAACATTGCTTTGCTTTCTTTGATTCCATATGCTAAATTGTATCTCCCTAATAGTCTCTTCTAAGGAGCTCTGATGGTGTAGTGGTTAAGGCATTTGGCTGCTAACCAGAAGACTGGTGGTCCCAACCCATCAACCTCTCTGCAGAAGAAAATAAGACAATCTACTTCCATAATGATTTACCACCTTGGAAACCCAATCTGGGTCACTATGAGTCAGATTAAACCAAACGGTCAGTGGTTCAAATCCACTAGCTGTTCCATGGAAGAAAGATGAACCAGTTTGCTTCTGAAAAGATTTATAGCCTTGGAAACCCAATTGGGGTCACTATGAACTGGAATCGGCTCCATGGCAGTGAGTTTTTGAATAGTCTTTTTTATTTTTCTCTTTATAGAAGCTAAAAAAACAAAACAAAAAAAAAACCCTAGAAATTCTAAATCTATTTGGGTGTGAATTTATGTCTTTAACATCTGCTTTCTCCACTCAGAGGGGCCTGGAGGTAAGGACAACTAGTCAATGCATCAAATCCCCAGTGCCTAAATAGTGTAAAACACATAATAGATAATCAATGAGTAATTGTTGAATAAATGAATGAATGAAAGAAAATCCTCAATTTGGGGAATGGAGGTAAGAAGGAGAAGAAAAATTACAGAGGAAGGTCCATTGCTCTTGCTCTTTAGTTAATTTATCGACCAAAGTCTCAATATAATGAAGAGAGCTTCTTTCGTTTGTCTGGCGTTGACAATCCAAGACAGTTCAAGAGTTTGTTATGTCCTGTTCTCTCAGGCTTCCAGGCAAACATGGTTACCTGAGGCCTTTTCTTTAGGAGCTTCCACAATACCTCAACATTTCTAGAGCAATTCCCATGTATGGTTGTTGTGGTTAGTTGGCAGCGAGTTGCTCTGACTTATGGCCCCAAGAAAAAAACATTGCATGGTCCTGCACCATCTTCACAAGTCTGTTGCTGTGTCCACTGTGTATTCTGAGTGACTTCCAACCTAGGGTGGCTCATCTTCCGGTACTGATGTTGTTGTCAGGTACCAGCAAGCCAGCTCTGACTCACAGCTACCATGTGTAAAACAGAATAAAACACTGCCAGGTCTTACACCATCCTCACAATCCTTGCTATATTTGAGCTCATTGTTGCAGGCACTGTGTCAATCCATCTTGTGAGGTCTTCCCCTTTTTCGCTAACCACCTACTATATAGGACTTCCAGTGCTATACAGAACAATATTCTGTTGTAATCCATAGGGCTTTCATTGGCTAATTTTCACTAGTAGACTTCCAGTCCTGTCTTCCTAGTGTATCTCAGTCTGCAAGTTCCACTGGAACCTGTCCACCTGGATAACACTACTGGTATTTGATAAGATAGTTTCCAGAATCATAGATACACACAAGATAGCACAGTATGACAAACTGGCAGACATGTGGTTTATGTATGGAGAGAGCATTTAATTAATCAGTGTTTTGAAAGCATCAATCCTTTTATAACAGCTTATTCTGTAATTTTTCTGAAATACCTCTTCTGTAATTTTTTTATATGTCATTTTTTCTGATTAAAAATTTTTTGTTAAAAATTGTTTAAATCCTTAGGAAAGGGTAAAAAAAAAATTCTCACTGCTGTCTTCCTTCCATGGAGTGGCTGGTGGGTTTGAACCACCAACCTTCTGCTTAGCAGTCAAATGCCTTAGGCACTATGGCAAAGGTGGAAAAATAGGCCCTTCTCAGTCAGTAAGTATGCAAAATTGCTGCTGCAGATTTTTCTCTGCTGATTAAAAAACAAAATTATATGCTTTTTAATCCTCAATATGATGATTTGAATAATCGCTTTAAGCAGAAAGCACTTCTGAGGCATGGGTGATTATGAATTCTAAGGTTTGAAAATCTTAGAACTAAAAATATAATTCTAATACATTTTATTCTGACTACTTTAATCAATACTTCTATGGATTCTATTATTCTTCACTCATTTGGAAATGCAGTTAAATATCGAATGCCAACACTGAAGAGTATGGATGGTAATGGGGATGACCCAAACTAATGAATTATTTAAAAATCAATATGAGATGCTTTCTATCTTGTGATATAGCGTATCTAACCCATCTATTTATGTTTTGCTTAGATTAACATTAAGGTCAATTTACTTTCCTTGAACATATACTAGTAAGTGCCCTGCAGATGTTTTGTAGACCCCTAGCGCAGAAGCCACCCCCCTACTTTTTGAAGTCTAAAATGGAAATTTTTCCTCACCCACCTACTGTTTCCTCCACTTTCCCAGAGATCTTGACTCTTCAATCATCTCTTCATTGCTCTTACATCTTTAATGTTCTATACTTTCTGTTGACTCTTTGTTCTTAGCCTATGAACATACCCTAATGTCTCAAAGACTAAAAACTCACACCACACCCAGCAATAAATTTTTCTTTTGAGCTTCATTTCTCTACAAGCTGTCTCAACTTCCTCATTACTTTCTACCAACCCTCTTGAGACCATGGTGTATATTGTCTACCTCCACTTCCTCATAACTTACTCAATTTTCAAGCATTTAATTTATATATATATATATATATATATATATATTCCCATATGTGTTAGTTTCTGATCACTACTGTAGAAAATTACCACAAAATTAATTGTTTAAAACAACATAAAGGCCAGAGGTATGAAGTCAGTTTCACTGGGCTGAAACCAAGGTGTTGGCAAGGCATGGCTCTCTATGAAGGCTCTGTGGAGAGTCCATTCCCTTGCCTTTTCCAGCCTCTAAATTTGCATTCTATACATTTTTCAGCTTTGGTGGCTGTCTGCATTGCTTGGCTAATAGCCTCTTCCTCCATCTTCAAGGCCTGGATGATAGAATCTTCAAGTATCTCTCCCTGCTGAAGTAGTAACTTTGCTTTCCCTATACTCTGTCAAATCTCCTTTACTGTTTTCTTTTTAATTGTGGTAAAAATAGATATATAACAAAACATTTGCCATTTAAACAATTTGTACATGTATAATTCAGTGACATTGATTATCTCATCATGTACAACCATCCTCACTATTCTTTTTAAAATTATCCTGCTACCACTAACAGAAATTCAGTGCTCTCTAAGCAATGACTCCCCCTTTTCTCCTCCCTTCCACACCTGATAACAATTTATAAGCTTTGGTGTCTCTATACTTATTTCATATAAATGGGATCACACAATCTTTGTCCTTTTGTGACTGATTTATTTCACTCAGCATAATGTTTTCAAGGTTCACCCCTGTGATGGTATGTTTGTATGTCAACTTGGCTAGGCCTGGTCGAATGGCTGGGCAGCTGGATGTAGTATTCCCCATAATGAGACTGGTAACAAACTCCACGGTGGAATCTACTGGGAGCAGCTGAGTAGCTGCCTTTGGGTATGTGGTCTGCTCCCTGAATATAAGGAGAAGCTTTGAGAATGGTCTCTAGCCTATGGCACGCTTGGACCCTGCATATAGCTGTGTCATTGCTCAGCAGCCTGCTATGCTCTGCTGACCTTGGGATTTATAATGGACTTAAGTTAATGGTCTGCTATGTGGTTTGGTAACATTGAGACTGTGCTTTTACTTGTCAATGTTGGGGCTTCTCAGCCTCAGCAGCCAGCAGCTGTCTGAGTGAAGAAATGCCTCTAGCTTCAGGGGGCTGGGAGCAGGAGGCAGAGCTGGACCCCAAGGTTGAGGGGCTTTCACCCAGCCCCTAGAGCTTGGCAGTTTGAAGTTGGACTTAAAGCCTCCAAATTGTAAGAATAAACTCCTATTTGTTAAGGCCATCCCATTTGTGGTATATTTGTTGTCAGAGTGGCACTAGGTAACTAGAATAACCCTTGTATCACAACTTCATTTGTGTTTATGGCTGAATACTATCCTATTGAATAATATCTACTTTTTGTTTATCCACTCATCTGTTGATGGATATTTTGGCTGTTTCCACTTCTTGGCTACTATGATCAGTATTGTTGTGAACATCGGCTTATTGTTTTCCTTTTTTAAAGACACTTGTGATACTGGGCCTATGTGGATAATCCATGGTAATCTTTCCATCTCAAGAGGCTTAACTTAATCACACAGGAATATCTTTGGGGATCATTATTTAGCCTACTATACTTACCAAAAAAATCTATTGAAAGCACTCCTGAAGTGAATCACAAATCCCGGTGGGTTTCTCATCCTTTTCTGCCCAGCATCTGCGTAGCGTGTCAAAGTGCCCCTGCCTCCTTGAACTGCTCTCCCCTCTGAGGTCAAAGCCATTTTCCTTCTTCTCTGACCACCATATTATGTCTTTCTCTTCTTCTCACACATACATGTAGGTTCCATTCAATGCTCTCTCCTTAACCTTATTTTCTTGCTGTCTAAATATCAATATCCTTCCTTGACAATCTCATGCACATCATGACTTGAAAATCTTCATCTCCTCGTCACATCTCTCTTCAGGGCTCCAGAACTCACTTTTAGATGCTATTGAACTTTCACACAGAAGGCTCCTAGGTTTTGCAACTACACTAAATTCTCTACTTGGTGCTTTAAACCTCTTCTGCCTCCTCAATCTCAGTTAATGATTCCAACATCCAGAAGAATGTTTTCTCTTCCACTTTCTTCCTTTTTTAAAACTCTTGCCATCACTTTATTTCAAATCTTATATTGCCTCTGATTTAAACTAAATCAATAATCTCCTAACAGATTCTCCTCATTCCATTTCTTAGCCATTCTTTACTTTGCTTCCCAAATCAAATTCCTGTAGAAAAGATCTGATGTGTATCCTTTGTGTTCCATATTCTCAGATTAACTCCTATCCACCAACCACCATGTCCTGATTAAAATCCAGACCTACAGGTCTTCAATCTCTCTCCCACTTGATTTCAATACATGTTATAAATTTTACTTCCTACCGTCTGTATTCGCCGTATGCTCCTGTCACAGCCCAGCAAATGCGTGAAGTTTGTGTCCCTGCCACTGCACAATCTGTCTACTTTTTCATCTTTATGAAAACCCCACAATGCAAACATCTACACAAAGAATAATATGCAAATGCATGCAACTAAATGTGTTTTAAATTTAAATAATTCTTTGGTTTTCTCCCTGTTCTGCCATTGCAGAATGTTAGTTCTCTCTGACGGGCCTCAGTATACAATGCCTCTGTTGGTGTTGATTAAGGTACTGCTCAATGGAGCACCTATTTGAATTTCCTGTTAATGAAAGGAAGACACTACTTAGCCAGAGGCCTAGTTTAAATTGTTCATATGTTTATTCATTCTTTCAATATTTTATACATTTATTTGACAACTTCTTATTGAATACCTACTATGTGCTGGACACTGTCTTAAGTACTGGAGCATAAAATAAAAAGCAAAACTAATATAGCTCTAACCCTTCTGGCACTTACAGACCAGTGTGGGGAAACAGTATTAATCAACAAATGTAAATGAGCCCTGCATCAAATGCTAAGGATAGGTGCCCAGTTTTATCAGAAGGATGCTGATGCTAGGGGTTCAAAAAAAGGCTTCCCTGAGGAACTGATGAATGAGTAGCAGAAGGGAGGGACTATTCTCAAAATAATTTACCCACATATTACCTATAACCCATTGACATTGAGTAGATTCTGACTTATAGTGACCCTGTGGAACAGTAGAACTGCCATGAAGGGTTTCCAAAGTTGTAATCTTTGTAGAAGCAGACTGCCACACCATTCTTCCAGGGACCGGCTGGTGGGTTCAAACTGCTGACCTTCCAAGTAGCAGCCTAATGTCTTAACCACTGCACCACCAGGGCTCCTAACCCATATTACACAGAGATTGAATTGAGGAAGATCCATCTTTAATATATGTTCAACTATTAGCTGGCAAACCAAAGGTTGTTAAATATAGAAATTATATCCTCCAAATGTACTTCTGAAGAAATAAAAATATGTTAGGGCCAAAAGTGGCACCAAGAGGCATTGTCATACTTTTAATGGGTGCACTGAGGTGTAAATATCTCTATAATGATATCTGAGATTCCAAAAATAGCATTGTGGGTGAAGGTAATATATTTTGTTTTTCCAAAGCGTTTCCAAAGTGCTCCATAGGAACAATTCTTACTTCTAAGGAGGACCTGACTTGCTCATATTTACTCAGAGCTGCAAATTAGCTTGCTGACTTATTTTAGTTTTTCTTTACCATTTAACCCCTGAATTCAGAAATTGTTCATCATGCTCATTGCTTTATTATTATCAGTCTATATAAGACATCTTGTTTCATGTAATTTCATGTTTTTCTCCATCTTCCTTGATTCCTCCTTTTCCACTACCCACCAACCACACAGATCTTCTTTACATAGACATACATTCTAGAAAGAAAGACAATTTCATAAGTCCAAATATGAGCTTGCCCTGTACTCCTGGCCTGCTCTTTTTTCTCATTTCTAGTCTCACTGGTCAGACCTCTGCTACTAGGTGTCAGTGATTCCCTCCCACCCACCCATCCAGAGATCTCTGGGTGCCAGCCTTTTCTCCATTCACACTGCCACTGTTTGCTCAGATATTTGCTGTTTTATGGTCTCTGATAACTGATCAGCCTAAGTGATCTCCCTAACGTTAGTCTTATTTGCTAAACGCTACTAAAAAGTCTTCTGAAATCCATCTCTGATCACATTACTCTTCCAAAAATGTTCCATGGCTCTCGTTTTTTTGACAAACATCCTAAGATGGTGTCAGGGCTCTTTGCATACTGACTCCTGCCTGCAATTATGGCATCATTGAGCCCCCTTCGGAAGCACCCACTCTTCCTACATACAAAGCTCCTTGCAGTCCTCCAAACACATTTGTCCCTTGCCTCTGTGCCTTAGCACATGGTTTCCATACAACAAAGATGACCAGAAAAAGAGATCCCAAGCAGAGAATCCATCAATAGCGAAGGTATGGAAGAGTCAAGGTGGACAGTAGTCATAAATAGTAACCAAAATAAAAGAGTGTCCTTTTCTACTATCTCTGTAAGAAAAATACAGTGTGCCTAAGACATTTGACTGCTAACCAGAAGGCTGGTGGTTCAAACCCACTGGCCATTCCTCAGAAGGAAGGCTGTAGACCAGTCATAATAGGGCATAGAGTTCCAATGAGAGGAATGGGGGAGTTTGGGAGGATAAAGTAGAACAACTGTCTTTGGAAAGTGGAATGGCGTGTGCAGATCTGTTGGCTAGTTGTGTCCCATAGAGTAGACTGCAAGCAGAGTTGATAGGCTAGGAACCTGCTAGGATAGTTCAGAGCAGTGTTTGCCACCCACTAAATAAAGAAGTCCCTGGGTTCTCAAATGGTTAGGCACTGGGCTACTAACTGAAAGGTTGTTTCAAAACCACCCAGAAGCACCTTGGAAGGAGGGCCTGGTGACCTACTTCCAGAAAGTCACATCCATGAAAATCCTGTGGAACTCAATTCTACTCTGCGACACATGGTGTTGTCATGAGTCAGAATCCACTGGAAAGCAGTTGGTTGTTTTGGTTTGATTTAGAGAATAGTCAGGGGCTCTTCCAAAAAGTCTGCTTTCCCAATGCATTAGCTAATTGTTTCCATTCAAGTGCATCCATTTGAAAACCTTCTTGTGTCTATTTAGTATATATGTGTAGAATTTCAGATGGGATGAGAATATTCATGGCTCAGTTATGCAGTGCATTTATCATTCATTTTAAGTTGGTTTATATTAAATCATATGTTGCTTAAGCCATACACATAATGGAACTGTTGGTTAAAGTCAGGGAGCATTAGGAAAATTGATGTTAATATTTGAGAGTATAATACAGCACGTGAAGTTGTAATAAATCTGCAAATTTGCTTCAAAATAATTTGTGACAAATCTGTAAGTTGTTCACCATCTAATAAAAATTCTTACTTAACAGCAAGATCTTACCAATACTTAAAAAATAAATGTCAAAAATAGAAAATACAATAATGATCATATTCCTTTTATGATTTCATTGATTGGTAATGAAACCTATTTCCAACCTCAGTGTGTCACATGTCCACCACACCCTGAGATTTTCTCTTTCATCTTGTGATTTATAATCAATATTCAAACATTACAAATATATACCAATTACATTTTATGATGGCAAGAATTTCAAACAATGAAAGCATTTTAAAATCCATTTTTAATACTGAAGCACATGGCTAGATTTCAATGTGTATTTTAACATACATTTTTCACTCACCCTAAATGTTAGCAGGATTCCCAGGGATGAGTGACTAACTCATTCTTGATTTTGTTCCCCTGAATTGCGTTGAGAAATGTATCGGACCAGGCTGTGGTAGATAGGTTTATACGTAAATGTACTTTTCATTCCAGATTCTGTAGTCATATGTGATTTGTTGATAACTCTGAGAAAAATAAGGTATCTGAGAGCCAGAGTGATTGCTCCCAGGCATAGCTTACCTGTAGAATTGCTCTAGCTCTAGTCTCTGTTCCCTAGAAGGAGGGAGACAGTGATTTTCCAGAAAGGATGATCTGATTCTCACTCTATCCTATATTATCAGGAACCCTGGGCTCCAAAATAGGAATCCTATCCTTAGGGATGTTGCTGAATGCTCTATTGTATATCTTGACCACTACCACTTCCTTCAATTTCTTTCTATCATCTATGTGTCTGTCCATCTATCTAGCTATCTATCTAATCAATCATCTATCTATCTATCCATCTATCTATGTATCATCTACTTATCTAATCTGTATTAGACTGGCTCTCTATAGGAGCAAAATTAGTGAAGCATATACATATAAGAAAAAAAGCCCACTGTCATTGAGTCAATTCCAACTCACAGTGACCCTGTAGGAAAGTGTAGAACTGCCCCATAGGGTTTCCAATGCTGTAAATCTTTATGGAAGCAGACTGCCTCATCTTTCTCTTGTGGAGAAGTTGGTAGGTTCAAACCACCAAACCACCAGTCTTTTGGTTAGCAGCTGAAAGCTTTAACCACTATACCACCAGAGAGATTTATTTTAAGGAAATGGTTCACACAATTGTGGAGGCTCGCATGCCCCAAATCCATAGGTCAGATAGCAGGCTGACTCACACATATTGCAAGGGTTTCCAAATCCAAAATCTGCAGGTCAGGCAGAGGACTGAGGCTTACAGGGTTGTAGAAGTTGATGAATGCAAAATGGCATGCTGAAGGCTTCTCATGTCCCAAGAACCAGGGGTTAGAGGTTGATGAGATTAACGCAGGATCTAGAGAAAGAGCACGAGTTTTGCCAGAACATCCCTATATATTAGATTCAAGTCACACCTTCAAAGAAACACCTTTTCCAACTGATTGACTGCTCACCTCAGATCACAAAATGAAAGATAATTGCCTTATATCTGCCCAACCACTGAGAATCATGGCCTAGCCAAATTGACATGTAACATTAACTATGTGTCTATCTATCGATCTGTCCATCTATCTATCTCTCTATCTCTTTTATCTATCTATCATCTATCTATAGAACTTGCTGCTATAGAGTTTACTCTAACTCATGGTTAAGCCATGTGTTACAGAACAGAACTGCTAGGGTTTTTCTGACTATAATCTCCATGGAAGCAGATCACTAGGCCTTTATTCTGTAGAGTCATTGGGTAGGTTCAAGCCACCAACCTTTATGTTAGTAGTCAAGCACCAACTGCTTGTGCCACTTTGGGACCTTATTGTTAGATACAGAGTCCTTGTTTTATTTATGCCTGTGGTAGCAGGGGGAGTGCTGGTGGTGTGCCTAAGGGATTTGACTGGTAACTGGAAGACTGGTGGTTCAAACCCATCAGCCACTCCTAGGAAGGAAGACTGGGCAATCTACTTCCATAGAGATACCACCTTTGAAACCCAAGGAGGGGTCATGACTTGATGGCAGTGAGTTTTATTTTATTTTTTTCTGGTAGCTGGGTCTTATCTTTCTGTCAATCTCCTATCGACATGGCCAATACATGGTTGAACATTATAATGTCATTTAAAAATATTTGGGTTGAATCATGCTAATTGATTTAAATTTAGTGACTTGTTTTGTTCGTTAAATGGTAAAAAGCTAGATTGTGATTTTTTGAAATTACTAATTGCACTAATGTAATTCTTATAATTATTAGGTTTCCAAGGCTGTAAATCTTTATGGAAGCTGACCACCTCATCTTTCTTCCATGGAGCAGCTTGTGAATTTGAACTACCGACCTTTTGGTAAGCAGCTAAACGCCTTAACCACTGCACTGCCAGAGCTCCTTATCATAGTAATGTTGTTGTTGTT
>NW_006921617.1:18226206-18233112 GCF_000298275.1 Orycteropus afer afer | reverse complement strand
CCATCTTCCTTCCGAGGAGTAGCTGGTGGGTTTGAACTGCCAGCCTTCTGGTTAGCAGTCAAGTGCCTTAGGCACTATGCTACCAGAGCTCCCTATCATAGTAATACATGTATTTAAAATATAAATATGCATTTTTACTTAAAATCACTTATTATATGAAATGAAAATGATTATTTAAAGCTCCTAAGCAGGCAGCCAAAAATTCTTTAAGAACATGAAAGAGTTCAAAATTAAAGAACCTGGGAAATGCTGATTTTAGAGAAAGACAAAGCTACCCTGAACTAGACTGCTCTTCATGAGTATTGAAAGTAGAACATGGATCTGAGAGATATTCAACAATATTAAATTAACGAAATATCCAAGGAAGATCCCATACAAGATTAGTGAGATTAAACTTCGAAAGTCTTCTATACATTTTTTTGTAGCAGACAGAAGCAGTGCCAATTGCAAAACTATCACTATGTACTCAGCCTGATACAAACACAGAAAAATGACCCTCCTGCAAAAGCAATGTGTCGGCTGTCCTAAATGTGATTTCAGTTTCAGAGAACTTGATGGGAATAATCAGCAAAAATATAATAACAGTATTGATTTCTATTAGAATACATTATTTGCAGTGAAGCCAAATGTGTATTCAACCTTTATGGTTTATCTACTTTAAATACTTTACAAAAGGTAATAAAATTTTGAAAAAAAAAATTACATTATGGGGACGGCAATCAATGTCATGAAACAAAATGTGAAAGAACTGCTGTAAAAGAGGAAATGAATTTGCTCTGTAAACCTTCACCTATATAATTTCAAAATAAGAGTGAAATGAAGACACCAGTTTACAAAGGGTAGTTGGCATAGTTACATCTTATTTTTAAGGTTTAAGGGCCTCAAAAATAGGTGCCCCACCTCTGTGAGCACTTGAGAATTTAATGAATAAATGTAACATGTTCACACCTTTGCTTCACCTAGAACTAGAGATTATAGTTAAAATGCTCTTGGGACAATTCTACTCTTCTTCCATGAAATAAGACATGCCTTTTTCAGAACACTAAAGCTACTGTTCAGTGAAATCTTTAACTAAGCAGAGTGACGTGAAGTGTGTCAGAGCTCCTGATGAGCAAGAAGCAGTTTTTTAAATTTGGGCAAAGGATGCTGGTATCAGTGTAAAGAGGACAGTAGCTATTGACTAAGTATTTTAATCACAAAATGTACCAGTCGGAACAAAGCTGAGAAGTGCCAAATCCTGCAAATATATTAGCTACACAAAATTAACATCCCTTCTAATCTGCAGAAGGAAATAGAAGAAAGAAAAGTAATAAAGCCACATTCATCTTTCTGAATAGAATAGTAACACCCCTTGTAGGGGCTTGTAAGGTTAAAAATAAATCTGGGAACCAATCATGCCTCAAAATTTCAGGAAAAAAAAAAAGAAAAAGAAAAATAGAGTATGGATTATTTTCAGTCTCTCCTGAAATTAAGGGGAATGAAATCTAGCTTTATCCTGTTGCCCCACAGAAATACTTCACACAAATGCTACTTTGCCTGTTATTCCATCTTGGCTCGAGAAATATTACATTGTTTCAATCATTCTTGGATTCCTATGCCTCTCTCTTCTCCTCAAAAAGGGTATCTGACCCATTGCTAATATTCCTTCCTGCTTTCACAATTCTTTAAAGCTTTAGCGTCATTTTTAAGATAAATATATATATCAGATTACTATGGCACCAGTTGGGAGCTCTGGTAGCTTAGTGCCTAAGGCACTTGACTGCTAACCTGAAGGCTGGTGGTTCAAACCCACCAGCCACTCCTCGGAAGGAAGATTGGGCAATCTACTTCTGTAGTGATACTGCCTTGGAAGCCCAAGAAGAGGTTGGTGTGAGTTGAATCCGACTTGACAGCAGTGAGTTTTGTTTGTTTTTCATAGCACTAATTGGATTTCTGATCAAGATAGCAGATTGATCTCATTTGGTTCTGATTGCTCACTTCAAACACATAGTAATACTGTGTGAAATATTTTAAAACTTACACTAAAACTATAAAAACATATTTAAAAGATATAATGAAGCTTAGGTCAAGAGAAGATTTCTGGGTACCAGAAATGAAGCTGAAGCTCTACTGATGATACTGATGGATGAAAATTGAATCTGCATGATACATATCTCAGATGGAAGGGTAGGAGTGGGATAGAATTTCTGAAGGAGACTGGAAATCCTCTGGAATTATGAACCTGGAATTATGGCACAAAGTGAGCTATCCACTCAATGCCAGTAGTGCAAAAATAAAAAGACAATGAAATACCAAGACTTCCATGTGTAGTTATGAAGACCAAATTTGCATAATCCATAATATGAGCAGAGAGACTAGTATATAAACTGTTTTAGAACTTCTTAATCTTCCAGAGCCTGGATAAAGGCAGCAGAGAAACCTCTACACAAGTAGTTTTCCCAACTACGGTATACATGAGATTTCAGAAAATGATAATTTGAAAATTAAATCACATAAAAATTGTGAATCATCTGCTAGTGGGACTGCAAAATGATACAACCACTGTGGAAAGCAGTATGACAATTCCTTCAGAAGCTGGAACTAGAAATACCATATGACCCAGCAATTCCATTACTAGGTATATATCCTAAAGAAGTGAAAGCCAAGACATGAACAGATACATACACACTCATGTTCATCACAGCACTATTTACAGTACCAAAAAAGGTGGAAACAACTTAGGTACCCATCAACAGAAGAATGGATAAGTAAACTATGGGACATTCACACAATGGAATGCTATGTAACCTTAAAGAATAATGTAGAATCTGCAAAACACCACATAGCATGGATGAACTTGGAGGACATTATGTTGAGTGAAATAAGTCAATCACAGAAGGACAAATATTGCATTAGTCTGTGTTAAAGGGGCAAGGAGGCCACACCTTCTGGCCTCCTCTAACCGCACAAGAGGAAGACAGAATCACCATCAGTAGCCCAAGGACTATCCCTGTGAGGCCAGACATGTTGCCTCCATCCAGCCCTTTCACTAACCCTGACACCAACTGTTCCTCCCACAGCACTCACCACCTTTCTGCTGGGTTCGATAATTCACTGCATTGGCCACACAGAACTCACAGATTATTGGGTTTATTAGGGAAGCACCAGGCTACGATTCTCAGCAATGCATGTCTCTCAGGAGTGGGTTTCTCTCAGGAGCTTATTTCTCTCAGCAGCACATCCTTCTCAGCCAGCAATCAGAGAGAGACTTCTGCCTCTAGGAGGCCTCCTCTTGAGCCTGGCAGAGTGGCCAAACTAGCCAATCATAACATCAGAATCCTAAGTACCTGAGAGAGAGTGAACTTCCCAGAACATTGCTTAGTGCCACTCCCAACAGAAATACCCCAGGTGGATAACACTTACAATCAGGAGCTCCTCAGTTGCTCATAGCAAATTCCACCACAGAGTTTACAAAGACTTGTGGCTAGAAAAGCCATACCACGTAATTTACTACACCACAGTCTGTTATGGTAAAAGGTCAAGGAAAGGTTTATGTATGGAAGGAAATTTTCTTTGTTGGTAACTAAGGGTGCGAGAGGAGGGGAGGGAACACTGTTAGATAGCTAGAGACAAGTACTGATTTGGGTGAAGAGAAGGGCAATGTACCAAATGTGAATGATCAACACAGTGGCATTGAGGAAGAAGACATAGAGAGGTGTATGGCAGGTACAGACAGCAAAGATGAACCCTTTTGCATGTAGAGTACTGCATTGTCATTGAAGGCAAACATTGATCTACAGGTAAACAGATGGGTGGACAGGCTGAATGATTAGGTATGTCTATACTGGGGGGGAGCTCTGGTAGCACAGTGCCTAAGCCACTTGACTGCTAACCAGAAGGCTGGTGGTTCAAACCCACTAGCCACTCCTTGGAAAGAAGATGGAGCAATCTACTTCCATAGTGATGATACTGCCTTGGAAACCCATGGAGGGGTCGCTATGAGTCAGGTCTGACTCGACAGCACATAACAACAACAACAACATGCTAGGGGAGTGTGCCCATGACCACATACAGGATTGGTAGATAATGTTTCTACAAGTGTATTTGTATGTTCTGTAAGAATTCTCAGGTATATAGAAGAGCTGACAAGGGACAAGGTTGTAGTCACTTCTTGGCCACAGCCAGCTACCCAGAGGGAGTGAGTACTTGGACCTGTGGGCTTGGGACCATAGTCGCAGAGGACATCAAGCTCAATTGGCATAACATACTACACAAAATCACTGTTCCACATCCTACTTTGGCAAGTAGTGACTTGGATCTTAAAAGCTTGCAAGTGGCCATCTAGATGCAATGATGTATCTCTCCTCATCCAGAGCAAAGAAGAATGAAGAAAACCAAAGATACATAGAGCAATTAGTCCAAGTGACTGGTACACTACGTGATCCTCAGCCTATACAACTGTGAGACCAGAAGAACTAGATAGTGCCTAGGTACCACTGTCAACCACACAGAGGAGGATCTCTGGAGGAGATCCTGGACAGAGTGGGAGAACAATATGGAACAAAACTCAAAATCATAAATAAAAAGGACCAGGTTTGCTGGTCTGATAGAGCCCGGTGGAATCCAGAGACTATGGTCCCTAGCTGCCCTTGGAATCTGGAATTGAATCCACTCCTGTGGCTTCCAGCCAAGTAAAGGACAAGCATATGAGCAGAACATTTACATTAGGTAGATAAACTCTTTGGAGAGATCAATCATGGGAGAACAGAAGGGTTGTGAATGCACAGGGAGACAGCTCAGGGGGCAGGAATGAATAGGAGGGAAGGACATGGGGAAAAGGTAACTATGGGGAGGAAGTAGGAAGGGAACTATTGCATTGTGGGAAATTGCAGTCAACGTCATGAGACAAAGTGTATGAACTGTTGTACGGGAAGTGAATTTGCTCATATGCAAAAGTCCAATTCCTTGAACACCAATTCAAAACTAGTGAAAATGTGATAATTAGTACTCAAAGAATTTAAGATAATAGAGCTCTTAGCAAAGGAATTTACTTTTATTAAGAGCTCTGGTGGCTTAATGTCTAAGGTATTTGACCACTAACTAGAAGGTTGGCAGTTCAAACCTACTAGCTGCTCTGCTGAAGGAAGATAGGGCAATGTACTTCCATAGAGATTTACTGCCTTGGAAACCTGATGGGTGTTGCTATGAGTCAGACCTTCTTTCGAGTTTGGTTTGGTTTGAAGAACAGAAAACAAAACTGGCTAGTGTTTTAGGGAAAAGTGTTTGGATTTCTGTAGTACTCCTGTGCCAAAATAAATTCTCTATGGATTAATAAGTGATTTAAATTTTAAAAATAAAATTAAATATAAAAAGTAAAAAAAAGAATAGACAAGATAAAGAAAGGAAAATTACTGATAAAAGATTAATGATAGGCTATTGACTAAGAAAAGACAGATTAAAAAAAAATGAAGCCTGGACAGATTAAATGACTATTTTAGAGTATTTCAACTGGTTTGGTTCATCACCTATGCTTATAGAAACATTTGGTGAATGTTTTATCATCGTCCTGCTTTGGAGTATCCAAATAGGTTTGATCTTGCAATTCCAGTATCAGCTCCCTGAAAGCTTTCAGAAAATTTAATTTTTTCCTGTTCCCTGAGAGCTGCCATTTAATCTGTACTTTATGAGTAACCTTAATCTTTTTTTGAAATCTTGTAGCCTTAACCCTATAAAAGCCTTTTCTTGGAGAATTTGTAGTCATTGGTACTTCAAATGTTATTTTTGTCTTATTATCTTCTCTATTATTTCTGCCCTCTGATCTTCCCCTTTTGGGACTCCAGTTTCATGTATGTTATATCTTTTCATCATTTTCTGTATGTCACTTAATACAGTTTTTCTGTATTTTCCATTGTTTTGTTCTCTTTGCAGAAGCCCTGGTGGTGTTAAAGCAGTCAGCTGCTAACCAAAAAGTTAGAAATCTAAATCTACCAGGCTCTCCATGGCAGGAAGATGTGTCAGTCAGCTTCCATAAAGATTACAGCCTTGGAAATCCTATGAGACAGGTCTACCCTGTACTATAGTGTAACTAGGAGTCAGAATCAACTCAACAGCAATGGGTTGCAGTCTTTGTTTCTGCTTGTGTATTTTCTCCTGACCTGTCTTCCAGTTTAAATAGTTCTTTTTCATATCTGATGTGCTGGTAATAATATCTGCTGAGTTCTTAATTTTGGCTGTTAATTATTTTTCAGGTCTAAGACTCTTATTTGAGTCTTTTTCCAGTTATCTTGAAAAATATCCATCTTATCATTTATTATCATGAATTATTAATCACAGCTCAGTAAAATTTCATCTCTGATGATTCCAGTAAATAAATTTATGAGCCTGTTATAAATTCGTGAGTCTGTTTTTTTTTTTTTTTTTTTCTTTTTTTCCCCCTCTTTGGGTCCTGTTTCTTGGTGTGCCTAGTAACTTTTGACTGATATTGGACTTTATACACAATACATTGGAGAGGCTTCAGATAATGCTATTTTCCTTCAGAGAAGATTCTCTTTATCATTTATTGGATAAGTGTATTAGCTTCTAGGAATGGTAACAAAGTATCACAAACTGGCTGGCTTAAAACAAGAGAAATTTATTCTCGTAGGTCTAGAGCTAGAAGTCCAAATTCAGTGTGTCAGCAGAGTCATGCTTTTTCTGAAGATTCTAGAAGAAAATCTTTCCTTTTCCCTTCCAGTTTCCAGTAGCTCCAGGTGCTCCTTGGCTTATGACAACATAACTTGAATCTCTGTCTTCATTGCCACATGGAGTTCTTGCCTGCATGTCTCTGTCTATGTCTCTCATCTTCTTTTCATGAAGATATTAGTAATAGTGGATTAGGGTGCACCTTTCTCCAGTATAACCTTATTTTAACTTAGTTAACTTCATCTG
>NW_006921617.1:18214875-18225566 GCF_000298275.1 Orycteropus afer afer | reverse complement strand
CATTAGTCACATATTAAATTTTTTTCTGTTATTCGTCCTTGAAGCTTTTCTATTTGTCTTATTTTACTCTTCAAGTCTTGGAACTCTTATTCATTCAACAAATATTTGCTCAGCACTTACATTTATTCTTTGCCAGAACTATGCTACAAGGGAATATATATATTAAACAAAAACCAACTTTCTTTCAAATAGCTTAGTCTGTTGGAGGAGATGGACTCATAAGCCATTAATTCATAGCATGAGGAATGCTATGACAGAAATAAGCATTGAATAAGACACTTGATCTAGTCTTAGGATATGGGGAGCTTCCTGAAGGAGAACTGATGGAGAAGATGGAGTAATTCAGACAAAAAAGTGACATATGGTAAGGTGAGGGAGGATATGTAATACAGGTAAAAGTAACAGTGTATCTAAAGTTCTAAGCAAAAACCAAAAACCAAAAACAGTGCCTACTCATGGAACTGCAAATTCCCATGACCATTGTATTTGCTCTTCCCTCTCAGTCACCTGCTGGCATAGTGGATAACGGACTTGACTGCTAACTGAAAAGGCAGTGGTTCCAACCCACCAGCTGTTCTGTAGAAGGAAAACTGGAAGATCTACTTCCATGAAGATTTACAGCCTCAGAAACCCAATGAGGGTTGCTATGAGTCAGAAACAACTCGATGGCAGTGAGTTGTTTTTTTTTTTTTTTTTTTTCAGTCACCTGCCATCTGAAATGCTGTTCTCTGATTTCACTGGCTCTATGTATTTCACATGCTCTATGCTATTTGTAAAGGAGCTCTGGTGGTGTAGTATGAAAAACATTTGACTGCTAACCAGAAGGTTGGCAGTTCAAATCCTCTAGCCACTCTGCAGAAGGAAGACTGGGCAACCTGTTTCTGTAAAGATTTACTGCCTCAGAAACCCAAAGGGGGTCTCTATGAGTCAGAATCAACTCAATGGCAGTGAATTTGGTTTGATTAGGATGCTATTTGTGGAAGAGCCCTGGTGGCACAATGAGCCACTTAGCTACTAAAATAAAGTTTGGCAATTCCAAGCCATCAGCCTCTTTGAGTCTGACAAACTATATGCTCTACTATGCTGGAAATGACAAATTGAAGAGGAATTGCATCACATTCATTTTCAAAAAGAACACTTCAAGATCTGTCCTGAAGTACAATGTTGTCGGTGGTAAGATAATATCCCTATACCTACAAGAAGACCAGTTAATACTACTATTATTCAAATTTACACACCAACCACTAAAGCCAAAGATGAAGAAAGTGAAAATTTTTACCAACTTCTGTAGTCTGAAATTGATCAAACATGCAATCAAGATGCATTGATAATTATTGGTGATTGTAATGTGAAAGATGGAAAAAAGAAGAAGGATCAGTATTTGGAAAATATGGCCTTGGTGGCAGAAATGATGCTAGAACTCACATGATAGAATTTTCCAAGATCATTGACTTATTCACAGCAAATACCTTTTGTCAACAACATAAACGATGACTACACACATAGACTGCACCAGATGGTACGCACAGGAATCAAATTGACTACATCCATGGGAAGAGATGGGAAGAGGTGATGAAGAAGCACAATATGATCTGTCATAACAAGGCCATGGGCTGACTGTGGAGCAGGCTATTAATTGCTGATATGTAAGTTCATGTTGAAGCTGAAGAAAATAAAAGCAAATCCATAAGGACCAAATTACTACCTTGAGTATACCCCACCTGAATTTAGGGACCATTTCAAGAATAGATTTAAGACACTGAACACCAATAACTGAAGACCAGATGAGTTGTGGGATGACATTACAGACATCATACATGAAGAAAACAACAACAACAAAAAAAACACAGGAAAGAAATAAAAGACAAAAATGGATATCAGAGGAGACTCTGAAACTTGCTCTTGAACATAGAATATCTAAAGCAAATGGATGAAATGATAAAGTAAAACAGCTGAACTGAAGATTTCCAAGGGTAGCTAGAGAAGACAAAGTAAAGTATTGTAATGAAATGTGCAAAGACCTGAAGTTAGAAAACTAAAAGGGAAGAACACACTTATCATTTCTCAAACTGAAATAATGGAAGAAAAAAATCAAGCTTCCAGTTGCATTATTGAAGGAGTCTATGGGAATATGGGCATTCAACTCTTGAGGATCATAACAAATTATTCTGAAGTATGAGAATCCCAGAATATTTAATTGTGCTCATGAGGAACTTGTACATAGACAGTCATTACAGCAGAACAAGGGGATACTGTCTGGCTTAAAATCAGGAAAGGTGTACATCAATATTGTATCCTTTTGCCATACTTATTCAATCTATATACAGAGCAAATAATCAGAGAAGCTGGACTATATGAAGAAGAATGCATCAGGACTGGAGGAAGGATGATTAACAGGCTGTGATGTGCAAATGGCATAACCTTGTTGCTAAAACCAAAAAGTACTTGAAGCACTTACTGATGAAGATCAAAGACTCCAGCATTCAGTATGGATTACACCTCAAAATAAAGAAAACAAAAACCCTCACAACTGGACCAATAAACAAAGTAATCATAAATGGTGAAAAGATTGAAGTTGTGAAGAATTTTATTTTACTTGGTTACAAATCAACATCCATGAAAGCAGCAATCTAGAAATCACACGGTGCATTGTATAGGGCATATCTTGGCTATTGACCTTTTCAAAGTGTTAAAGAGCACAGACTTCACTTTAGGGACTAACGTGCACCAAGCCATGATATTCTCAATAGCCTTATATGCCTGCAGAAGCTGGATAATGCATAAGGAAAACTGAAGAAAAATTAATAACCTTTGAATGATGATGTTGGCAAAGAATATTGAATATACCATGGAGTTCCAGAAAAACGAACAAATCTGCTATTGGATGAAGTACAGCTGACATGATCCTTAGAAGCAAGAAGGACAAGACTTCATTTCATCTCATGTACTTTGGACATGTTATCAAGAATGACCAGTCCCTGGAGAAGGTAAAGTGGAGGTTCAGTGAAGGATAGGAAGACCCTCAGCAAGATGAATTGACACAGTGGCTGCAACAATGGGCTCAAACATAGCAACAATTCTGTGGAGAGAACAGGACTGCAGAGTATTTCATTCTGTTATCCATAGGATCACTGTGAGTCAGGACTGACTCCATAGCACTTAACAATAAAAACAGTGATATAGTGGGGACATAGCAATCAACCAAAGAGGCAAGAATTCTTACACTCATAAATCTTACAGTAATTGAAGATCATGGACCAAAAAGTTTGCTTCTGTAGAACAACAGCCTGAACCCTAAAAGGCTCAATGAACTGTAGCTTGTGCAGCCACCTGTTTTGTAAATAAAGTGTTATTAGAACACAGCCATGCCCATTTGTTTAAATATTGTCTATGGCTGCTTTCAGTTGAGTAGCTACCACAGAGACTAGTTGACCTAGAAGCCTAAAATATTTATTATCTGGCCCATTAACAAGTTTTGTCACCTCCAATCTATTCTAAACCATTGTCCATAGTATTTGGGCACACATCTCTTTGGCTCTTATTCTTTGATCCTTATCTCCTAATTGGTTGTTTGTTATATTAGAGGAGAATACTTATTCCCCACCGGTAATGTGTTGTGAGGTGTCCTTACCCACCACCCACCCACTCCCATCAAGTCGGATTCCACTCATAGTGACCCCTCCTTGGGTTGCTGAGGTGATATCACTATGGAAGTAGATTGCCCAACCTTCCTTCTAAGGAGAGGCTGGTGGGTTTGAAACACCAGGCTTCTGATTAGCAGTCAAATGCCTTACGCACTGTGCATTATGGTTAAGTGTTAGGCTACTAACTGAAAAATGAGTGATTCAAACCTACCCAGAGTAGTCTTGGAAGAAAGTCCTGGCAATCTGTTTCCAAAGGTCAGTCTTTGAAAATGCCATGGAGCACTGTTCTACTCTGACACACTTGGGGTCAGTATGAGTCGGAGTTGGCTGCAGGTCAACTGTTAGATTGTTCTTAAATATTTCATGAGTGTAGAATGACTTCTGTTAGCATTAATAATCCTGGCTTCCCTGTAGCCCACCTCTGCTCTATCCCCAGGGCAAGTGAGTAACGGCTGACTGTTGAGTCTGGAAGAAGGAAGTATGACTCAGCCTCTTTTTCCCTCTTTTGGATCTGCCTGCTTATGGGAAAATGCTCTCCCCAGCATGTGAGAAGGTTTATGGAAAACACCCTGCTGCTACAACATAGGCCTGAAATTTTGGGAGCAAGTTCAATCAAACTGGTACATATAGATACACCAAAGGGCATTATGAGGATGAAAGGAGATATTTTAATCTCACCTGCCTGATCTCTTCATCTCTTTTAACTGATTCCAGACTTTGATTGGAAAGGAATAAGTGTTTATCGCAGACACCAGCCTTAAAACTCTTTTTTTTTTTTTTTTTGCATCAGGTAGCAGCCTTAAGAAATAGATAAGGAAATGGTTCAGTGCTCAGGTATTAACAGAGAGGTTGGTGGTTCGAACCCACCAGAAGCTCTGCAGGAGAAAAGACCTGGCAATAGGCTCCTGTAAATATTTCAACCTAGGAAATTCTAGGGCAATTCTACTCTGTCCTATAGGGTAGTTGTGAGTTGGAATCAACTTGATGATTCACAAGTTGATGAATCAACAATAACAATTGTGCTTTGTATTGATATGATCTGGCTGTAATAGGTGTTTCTACTTCTTTCTCTCTTGTCCCAACTGGCAAATTATTTCTGCATTTGTAATTTAAATTTATGAGATGGGGAATCTGATTGACTTAGTTAATAACATTATGTTTTGAACTGAACTGTTTACTCAGGCCACTTTAGAGGCCACAGGCTAGCTTGTGAGGAATTTCTCTTAGTCTCCATGATTAATAATGTCTTTCAAAGCCTAAGTGTATCTCATTTCACACAACCCAGTGTGTTCTTTAACAAGTCATAGAGGCTGATTTGAATAAATGGAAAGACATTACTATTATATGACGATATCTGTGGGCATTGATTTACTCCATAAATTTAATGCAATCCTCTACCCAACAACAACATCAAAAAGAAATAGATAAGGACTGAAATTTGGGGAACAAAATAAATACACATAAATGATTGTTCTTGTGTAATTCTGAAAGTAAGGTTTTAGGAACATGTACCCTGTTGGCTTTTAATACTGGTGTGTCACAGCAGCTATGAAACCTTTGTTTGTAAGATGTCTCTTTCTTATATTATGGGCATCAGTAAACCCTTGCCACAGTCCCCCTAGAAAATGCAGACTATGGGGTATTTTCAGGCAAACTTACTAACTAAACTGAGGCAACTAAAGGACAAGAACTCTTTCTATAAGTAAGTGTTTTCAGTATTAGGATGCAGAATACATTTTGCTGGTTTTACTCATTTTTTCAGCAAGGTTCACAGTGCCGTAAATGCCTAGTTTCTACTTTGAAACTCCAATTTTTCATCCAGGTCTGTTGACTAGGAAATTTAACTGAAAAGCACAACACTCAGATTGTGCTAAAACATCTACTAGGCTTGCAGCTGTTATCTTCCTCAGAGGATCGCCCTGGAGCTCATGAACCTACCATACCTGAGGGAGGTCTGAAAGTGCCGGATATTGGGAGTTATAAAAACCCGGCTGCTCAGCTTCCTTGCTTTGAGACCAAACACCAAGATGCAATTTTTATTTTCAAACTCCCTGAGGGCTCTGGTTGAGGCTGAGGCTGCATGTTATCTGAAATCACACCTACTCTAGGCTTTTCCCCTTTTCTTTCCTGCTTTCCCTAATCCCTCTGGTTGGGACCATTTACTTGCTTTTAAATCCTTGAATAAGCATTTGTTTCTGGAAGAATGCAACCTTCTTATTGCATTTAACACATTACTGCTTTTGATATTTCTAGACAATATGCTAGAAAAGCAAATGCCTGGGCAGGAGAGTAAAGGGGAAGTGAAATAAGTAAGGTTCCCTTTCTGCTAGCAGTACTAACTCTATTTGTAGAAGAGAGAGAAGGGGCCAACTAAGTAGCAGGTTAAACCAAATTTACACAAAAGAAGGTGTGCAAAGCAGAAGAAAAGAAGACACACCAAAGGTATATCCTACTACTGCAAGAAAAGATAACCAAGAAAGAAATGCTACTCAGCCCAGGGCATTCTAAATTGAGGAATGAGGTTGTCTTGAGGAGTACAATATATGGTTGTTGATCCTCACTAGGCCCATAGAAGAATTAGATTTGGAAACACCAATAAACATTTTAGTTTAGAAATTTTCCAAGTGTAATTCTCCAGTTGCACTAAGTATGGGAACAAGGGAAAACCTCTCTTGGGAGGTATATGTTATAGGCCTAAACATTTCCATAATAAGAAGCTGTGGAAGCAGCCAGAGTAATACAGAACCAAACATATCTTTTTGAAAGAATGAATGTTGTGTCATTCCACAGAGCTCATCCTAAACAGAGTGCTCAAGTGCCAGAAACACCAGAATCATAGGGGGGAAACAAATAAACACAAACTCACTGCCATTAAGTCAATCCCAACTCACAGCGACCCTCATTGTGCTACCTAGACCTTAGATCTTTAAGGAAGCAGATGGCCCCATGCCCCATCTTTCTTCTGCAGAGCAGCTGGTGAGTTCAAACCAGTGACCTTTTGGTTAGCAGCCAAATGCCTTAACCACTACACCACCAGAGCTTCTTGAATTTTAGGGGAACTGGCTACAAACTAGTGAGTGGAAAGATATGCATAAAAAAACGATCTGATGAGCTGAGCTGCTAATAGTACAAATTTGCCAAATTTGCAAAACGGCAGTAATGTCTCAAATGCAATGATCTGAAAGAGAAGATGGCACGTTTTCCTCCCAGATAGGAAAGAACTGCACTATCATTACCCTCCCAATGAACTTTCTCCTAAGTGAGTGTGTTCTTAGTTCACAGATTCTAGAATAGCCTGGCATCCTGGCTGGGCTCAAACAAGAACATGTTTTCCATCTACCTTCCTCCTTTGCTGTTGTTGTTATGTGCCATTGAGTCAGACCTGACTCATAGAGACCCCTCCTTGGGTTTCTGAGGCAGTATCACTATGGAAGTAGATTGCCCAACCTTCCTTCCGAGGAGTGGCTGGTGGGTTTGAACCACCAGTCTTCTAGTTAGCAGCCAGGTGCCTTAGGCATCATGCTACCAAAGCTCCAGAGCTCCTTTAGGTACCACAAATATCTGCAGTGTTGTTTGAAACATTAAGAGTTACACTCTGGAAACCTCATTCTGCCTGGCTTAACTGCTCTAAGAAGGCTGAGATCACTTGTATTTTCTAAATATAGTAGGCATGGAGATTGAACATATAACCTATACACCTACTAACTTTTTAGAATTTTTTTTTGGAAATGAGGTACAGGATAAACTAATTCTGGGGTCCTGAAACAAATATTCTCATGGAAGATAACCCAGGCAGCATCTGCTGAAGTAACTCTAATCTACCAAAGTTTAGAATAAGACACCTTTACCTACAACTGAGAAGAATAAACATTTTTGAAATAATGAGTATTGAACTTTTACCTTGAGAACTTTAGATTTTTGTTTCTTTGAACTTTTACTTGCAAGGACAAGAAAATTTAATTTTGTACTTTACTGATTTGGATTTGGGATGTTTAACTCACAGTAGCAAAGGAGTTTGACTTTTGATGTGTATGACTTTGGACTTTAAATCTTGTGGACTTTAATTTGCAAAGTTTGATTTTGGGACATTAAAACCTCTTCGGGAGCTCTGGCAGCATAGTGCCTAAGGCACTTGACTGCTAACCAGAAGGCTGGTGGTTCAAACCCACCAGCCACTCCTCAGAAGGAAGATGAGACAATCTACTTCCGTAGTGATACTGCCTCGGAAACCCAAGGAGGGGTCGCTATGAGTCAGGTCGACTCAACAGCATATAACAACAACAACAACAAAAGCCCCTTCAGCAAACATACAATATACAGTCTAAGAACACTGGTAGCATAGTGCTTAAGTATTTACCTGCTGACTAAAAGGTCAGCAGTTTGAACCCACTTGTTGCTCCATGGGAGAAAGATGTGGCAGCCTGCAGCGGTAAAGATTTACAGCCTTAGAAACTCTATGGCGGCATGTCTACTCTGTCCCGTAGGGTGACTTTGAATTGGATTGACATAATGACAATGGGAAGGTAATTTATATTCAAATTTACAGCTTCTTTATGTCTTGCAATTTTTAACCGAGTATCTTGATATTCAATTTCTTTGCAGACCCCTGATAAACCATGTTGAATGTGTTGTTGTTGTTGTTGTTGTTGTTAGGTGCTGTTGAGTCAGCTCCAACTCATACCAACCCCATGTACAACAGAATGAAATGCTGCCTGGTCTTTGCCAGCCTCACAATCCTTGCTATACCTGAGCCCATTGTTGCAGCCACTGTGTCAATGCATCTCTATGAAGGCCTTCCCCTTTTTTGCTGACCCTTCATTTTACCAAGCATTGTATCTTTCTCCAGGATATGGTCCCTTCTGACAATATGACTATTGTGGGAATTTTCTAAGGAGGTTAAAACTTCCTCCTGAGAAGGTAATGACAGTCTGAAAAACTTCCCTAGAGACACAGCCAGAGACATAAATATTTACTCAGAACAGAAACAAAGAGAATCAGGAGGGAAAGGATTTAAAAGACAAAAGAAAACAGGCTTATATACATTGCTAGCAATTCAGCGACCAGTGGTGGTAGGCTGGAGTGGATTCAAGATGACAGCTAACCTCCTTGCACTTTGCTGGGGATACTTATACCTGGGTTTGAGGAATTGGAGACAGGGGCTACATGACTTGGAATAGAGGGTTATGTGACTGGCTTCCCACTTGGTGGCACCAGCCCCGATAGGGAGGGGGCCCCAGGCAGTGCCCTACAACCACCACCTGTGTATGCTTTGAGAAGACACTGCCAGTTAGGAAGCTTTATTGCTTAAAACTATTTTAAGGACCAGTTAATATGTTACAGGGAAAGTGGTTAATACCTAACAGGGGAGAGCAGGAGAATACATGACAGGGAGGGAGAGGGAAAATAGTTTATAGCTCTTACAAGCATGGCTAAACAAGATGGGATTTGAGAGCCATTTTTGGAAGGTTGCAGGTACTGACTATACAATGACCAAAGCAGATCAGACAAAATCTGGCCATTCTTGCTTCCAAAGAGCATTCCAGCTACACTTCTTCCAGGACAGATTGTTAGTTCTTTTATACTTTCAGGATTCTTCACGAACACCATGACTCAGAAGCATCAATTCTTCTTGGGTCTTTGTATTCATTGTCCAGCTTTCACATGCATATGAGGTTATTGACAACACCATGGCTTGGGTTAGACGCACCTTAGTCTTTAAAGGGACATCTTTGCTCTTCAGCACTTTAAAGAGATCTTTTTGCAACAGATTTTCCCAATGCAATATGTCATCTGATGTCTTGACTAGGCTTCCATTGGTGTTGACTGTAGAACCAAGTAATATAAAATCTTTGACAACTTCAATCTTTTCTCCATTTATTGTGATGCTGCTTTCTGGTCCAGTTGTGAGGATTTTCATTTTCTTTATGTTGAGGTGTAATCCATCCTGCAGACTATAGTCCTTAATCTTCATCAGTAAGTGCTTCAAATCATCTTTACTTTCAGCAAACAAGGTTGTGTCATCTGTATATTGCAGGTTGTTAATGAGTCTTCCTCCAATCCTGATGCTGAAGTCTTCTTCAGATAGTCCAGCTTCTTGGATTATTTGCTCAGCATACAGATTGAATATATATGGTGAAATGATACATCCCTGACATATTCCTTTCCTGATTTTAAACCATGCCGTATACCCTTGTTCTGTGCAAATGACAGCTTTCTGATCTTTGTACAGGTTGTTCATGAGCACAATAAAGTGTTCTGGAGTTCCCATTGTTTCCTATGTTGTCCATAATTTGTTATGGTCTACACAATCGAATGATTTTGCATAGTCAATAAAACAAGTGAATATCTTTCTGGTATTCTTTGCTTTCAGCCAAGATCCATCTGACCTCAGCAGTGATATCCCTAGTTTCATGTCCTCTTCTGAACCCAGCTTGAATTTCTGGAAGTTCCCTGTCAATATATTGCTGCAACAGTTTTTAAATTATCTTCAGCAAAATTTTACTTGTGTGTGATATTAATGACATTGTTTGATAATGTCCACATTCTGTGAGATCATCTTTTTTTTTTGTAATGGGTACAATTATGAATCTCTTCCAGTCAGTTGGCCAAGTAGCTGCCTTCAAAATTTCTTGGCATAGACAAGTAAGTTTTTACAGCATGGCATCCATTTATTGAAACATCTCAATGAGTATTTCATCAATTCCTGCAACCTTGTTTTCCACCAGTTCCTTCAGTGCAGTTTTGACTTCTTTCTTCAGTACCATCAGTTCTTCATAATATGCCACCTCCTAAAATAGTTGAACATCAACCAATTCTTTTTAGTACAGTGACTCTATGTGTTCTTTCCATCTTCTTTTGATGATTATTAAATATTTTGCCCATAGAATCTTTCAATATTGCAACTCTAGACTTCCTTTTTTTCTTTAGTTCTTCCAGCTTGAGAAATGCCACGCATGTTCTTTCTTTTTGGTTGTCCAACTACCATTATAATTAACTTTGTCTTCTCAAGATACTCTTTGAAATCTCTGTTCAGCTTTTTTTTTCTCT
>NW_006921617.1:18202075-18210010 GCF_000298275.1 Orycteropus afer afer | reverse complement strand
GAAGATTAAGAATAATAATAAAAAGGACAAAAGTATTAATATTAGTTGTTTTAAAACAGACAAATACAAGAAAACTAATCACCAGAAAAATGAAAGCAAGAAAGAAAAAAATAGAAATAAAAAAAGAGAAAAAAGAAAAAAAAATTGGTGGCGGACAGGGTAGGGCACCCAACCTCCATGTGAGCACACAGACTGTGATGGAGTTCTTGTAGGCCCAGAAAGTGGGTGGGAGAGGGGGACGGCCACAACTCTGTTCATCATGTGGGTGAAGGGTGTAGTAACAAGAAGAATGTCATACCTTTTCAGTCTTGCAGGCCCTGAGTGTCCTTGGGGTTGCTGGAAAGCCAAACATCTTCTTAAGCCCCAGAAATATGTGAGAGCGCTGTCTCTTTAAATATCCAAAATAGTCAAGCCACTTTTTAAACCTTCAAAGTGGCGGTGCCCTCCGGACCACCAAAAGTCCGCAGTTCAGCCCACCTTTCTCTTTACTTTCTCCATTTGTTCCCCAGCCACCGTGCATAGTCCTCAGTGCAGTCCCTGGCTAGCAGGGTGATTTTTAGGTTAATTCTTAGGTCTTACCAGCACTCGGGAATCTCCAACCTGTCTGTGCCGTCAGGATCACTCAGGATCGCTGCCAGACCGCAGCTCCATCTGTCTCCTTTTTTCATATTTTCACGCAAATTCTTCTGCTAGTTGGGGTTTAGTCCACTTCTATATCCTTCCATTCAAGGCTCGGGGGTCCAAGATTATCTTCTGTGTCTGTGTTAGTTGGTTTCCCTTTTCTTTGTTGAAGAGGGTGTGTGCAGTCTTTCTGCCTATTCCGCCATCTTGCCGGAACCGGACAACTGATCTTTGACAAAGGTCCAAAACCCATTAAATGGGGGAAGAGACAGCCTCTTTAACAAATGGTGCTGGCAAAACTGGATATCCACCTGTAGAAAAATGAAATGAGGCACATACCTCACACCATACACACACACAAGAAAAAACTCAAGCTGGATCAAAGACTTAAATGTAAAACCCAAAACTATAAAATTCTTCAAAGATAAAATAGCGCAAATCTAGGAGCCCTAATTTATGGCATAAATAGAGTATCAAGCATAGCCCAGAATGTGCAGGATATAGAAGAGAAGCTAGATGACTGGAACCTTTTAAAAATTAAATTCTTATGTGCCTTGAAAGACATTGTTAAAAGGGTAAAAAGAGAACCTACAGATTGGGAGAAAATATTTGCCTATGACATATCTGACAAAGGACTTATCTCAAAAATCTATGGAAAATTTCAGCACCTCAACACCAAAAAGACAAATAACCCAATTCACAAATGGGCAAAAGACTTGAATAGATACTTCCCCAAAGAAGATATACCAGCAGCCAACAAACACATGAGAAATTGCTCATGATCATTAGAGAGATCCAAATGAAAACAACAATGAGATATCATCTCACCCCAGCAATAATAGCAAAGTTCAACAAGTCAGAAAATAACAAATGCTGGTGAGGTTGTGGAGAGATTGGAACTCTTGTGCACTGCTGGTGGGATTGTAAAACGGTACAACCATTGTGGCAAGCAGTATGGCGTTTCCTTAGAAAACTGAAAATTTAAGTGCCATTTGACCCAGCAATTCCATTACTAGGAATATATCCTAAAGAGTTGAGAAGTAGCTCACAAATGGACATATGTACACCTATGTTCATTACAGCAAAATTCACTATATCAAAGAGATGGAAACAACCTAAATGCCCATCAACAGGTGAGTGGATAACCAAATTATGGTATATGCACACAATGGAGTTCTATGCTACATTAAAGAACAATGAGGGATACACGAATCATCTCTCAACATGGATGAACCTGGAGGACATTATGCTGAGTGAAATAAGTCAATTGCAGAAAGACAATGCTGTGTGAGCCCATTACTATAAAAAGACAGAAAAGTGTTTGCTTGGGAAAAGGAACTCACTTAGTAGGTTAACCAGGATAGGGAAGGAAGGGGAGGGATTAATTTCACCCTAGTTGGGGCCCACACACTGACGGGGGTAGGGGAAGTGATATATGGGAAGGATCTATGACCACCATGATAACATTAGGAAATGGAAGGACACTGAATTGTGCACATAAGAGATAGACAACAGATGCTAACACCAACCAATATCTCCACACTACCACATTGCCATTTACACCAAACACCAGGCTACAGATAAACACATAAACACCTGAGATGACCAGACATGAGTCAGTGAACAGAAGTATACTCTAGACCAAGGATAAATTCAGCTGAGGCTAATCTTGCACAGACACCAGTGATACAAAATACCTGCAGTCCTTACATAAACAACAGAAATGTAATCCCTCACAGACAACCAGACACTGTGAGAGAGAGATCCAATAGATCTACCATCTCAGGACCATAGTACTGGGGGACACCAGACTCAATTGGCACAACAAAATACATAAAAGCCTTGCTCCACATCCTACATTGGTGAGTAGCAACTGGGGTCTTAAAAGCTTTCAAGCAGCCATCTATGATGCAGCTAACAGTCTCCTAGTGTCAGAAGCGAAGAAGAATGCAAAAAAAAAAAAAAAAAAGGAGGGGGTCATTTATAAGCAATCAGCTCTAGGACATGATGGCTCTCAATACCAGAAGAACTAGATGGTGCCCAACTACCAAAGACAACCACTCAGGAAAGGATCAAATCTGGAGATCCTGGATAGAGTGAGAGGGAAAATGTACAACAAAATCCAAAAACTCAATTATGACCAGAATAACTGGTCAGATAAAATCTTGTGAGACCCTCAATACTATGGCCCTGGAGCACATTCTGCACCTGGAATAAAACTCACCTCCAGGGGCTCGCTCTCAGTCCAATAGTTAACAAGATGTACACACAGACTATTCAACTCAGGATGACACACCCACATACTCTATGGTAATACACCCCTTAGAGCAACAGACCATAGGACACCAGAGGACCAACATTCAAATTGAGGAGATGCAGGACAAACAGGAGTGTATAAATATGAGAGGCACAGGGTAGGTTTACAGGGTAGGGAGTGGAGGAGACTGGGTTAGGGTTGGACGTGGTAAATGGGAAGTGAAACTAAATGTACACGTTATGTTAAATGTAAAACAAACTCTTAGAATTAAAAAAAGTTACTAGTTTATATATAGTTATATAGTTTATATCTTCAAAAATAAAATTCTTTTAAAGATAAAATTATTTCCACATAAAAACTTTTTAAAAATTATTTTCTAAAATTAAAAAATAAAAAATTAGTAGTTGGAAAATAAGGTCTTGGTGATAGAAGTGACACTGGTGATAGCATGATAGTGTAAGACTAATAACTTATTCAATGAAAATATGTTTTTTCAATAGAAATAACTATACACATGGACGTTATCAAATGAATATACAAGAGTCATATTGACTACATCTGTGTAAAAAGAGAATAGAAGATCAATATTGTCAGTTAAGACAAGTCTAGGGTGTGACTGTGGAACAGAATATCAATTCCTGATGTAAAGTTAAGCTGAAGATGAAGAAAATTAAAACAAGTCCATGATAGTCTAAATACAAATTAAAGTATATCCCACCTGAATTTAGAGACTATCTCATTTGACATACTGAACCTATTGACTGAAAATGAGGCGAGTTTTGGGACATCAAGTACATCATATATGAAAAAGTCAAAAGTTAATTAAAAAGAAAACATTAAAAGGAATGTCAGAAAACACTCTGTAACTTGCTCGTGAGCATAGAGTATCTAAAGCAAATGGAAAAAAATGATAAAGAGCTGAACAGAAGATTTCAAAGGGTAGCGTAAGAAGATAAAGTAAGGTACTATAATGAAATGTGCAAAGGCCTGGAGCCAGAAAATCAGAAGGGAAGAATACTCTCAATGTTTCTCAAGATGAAAGAATGGAAGAAAATATTCAAATTTGCATTGTAATATTGAAGGATTCTATGGGCAAGATATTGAACAACATTGAAATCATCAAAAGAAGCTGGAAGGAATACATAGAGTCACTGTGCCAAAAAGAATTGGTCGATGTTCAACAATTTCAGAAGGTAGTGTATGATCAAGAGCCAATGATATTGAAAGAAGTCCATTCTACACGAAGGAGTTGTTGAAAAACAAGACATCAGGAATTGACGGAATACACATTGCGATATTTCAGCAAAGAGGTGCAGTGCTGGAGGAGCTTACACATTATGCTAAGAACTTCGAATGACAGCTACCTGGCCAACTGGCTGGAAAAGATCAATATTTGTGCTCATTCTGAAGAAAGGTTAGCCAACAGAATGTGGACATTATCAAACAACATCATTAATAACACAGGCGAGTAATATTTTGCTGTAGATAATTCAAAAACAGTTGCCGCAGTATATTGACAGAGAACTTCCAGAAATTCAAATTGGGTTCAGGAAAGGACATGGAATGAGGAATATCATTGCTGATGTCAAATGTGTCTTGACTGAAAGCAAAGAATACTAGAAAGATGTTTATTTGTATTTTACTGACTTTGCAAAGGCATTTGACTCTATGGATCATAATAAATTATGGATAATAATTCACACAATAGGAATTCCAGAACACTTAATTGTGCTCATGAGGAACCTGTACATAGGCTAAGAGGCTGCCATTCTAACAGAACAAGGGTATACTGCATGGTTTAAAATCAGGAAGGGTTGCATCAAGGTTGTATCCTTTCACTATACTTATTCAATCTGTATGCTGAGCAAATAAACTGAGAAGCTGGACTATCTGAAGAAGAACACTGTATCAGGTTTGGAGAAAGACTCATTAACAACCTGCAATATGCAGATGACACAATCTTGCTTGCTGAAAGTGCAGATAACTGATAGTTTTAAAGGAAGAAATCCAAGCTGCACTGAAGGCATTGGCAAAAACAGGAATGAAATACCAATGGAAGTGTTTCAACAAACTTGCAATGCTAGAAGTGAGCACTTGTTTATGCAAAGAAGTTTGGAAGACAGCTACCTGGCAAAATGACTAGAAGAAATCCAGATTTATGTCCATTCAAAGAAAGGTGATACAACAGGACATAATTGAACATTAGTATAAAAAATTAATTTGCTGAAGATAATTCAAAAACAGTTGTAACAGTACATGGACAGGGAACTACCAGAAATTCAAGCCAGATCCAGAAGAGGATATAGAAGAAGGGATACCATTGCTACTATCAGATGGATTTTGGCAGAAAGCAGAGAATGCCAGAGAGAAGTTTACATATGTTTTATTGATTATGCAAAGGCATTCAGCTGTGTGGATAATAACAAATTATGCACAACATTGTGAAGCACAGAAAGTCCAAAACACTTAAATGTATTCATGAGGAATTTGTACATAGATGAAGGACAGTCATTCCAATAGAATAAGGGAATATTGTGTGGTTTAAAATCAGGGTGTATCCTTTCACCATACATATTCAATCTACATTCTGAAGCTGGACTATTTGAACAGAATGAGGCATCAGAATTGGAGGAAGACTGAGTAACAATCTGTGATTTGCAAATAACACAACCTTGCTTGCCAAAAGTAAAGAAGGCCAGAAGCACTTACTGATTAAAATCAAAGACTGTAGTCTTTAGTATGGATTATATCTTAACATAAAGAAAACAAAAATCCTCACAACTAGACCAATAAACATCATGAAAAATGCAGAAAAGATGGAAATTGTCAAAGATTTCACTTAAGTTTGATCCAGAATTAGTGTGCGTGGCAGAAGCAGTCAATAAATTAATTGATTGCACTGGAAAAATCTACTGCAAAAGACCTCTTTAAAGAGTTAAAGAACAAAGATGTCACTTTGAGGATTTAGGTACACCTGACCCAAACCAGGGTCTTTTAATTGCCTCAAATGCATGTGAAAGCTAGACTATGAATATGATGCCTTTGAAATATGATGTTAGGGAAGAATATTGAATATATCATGGGCTTCAGAAGAAGGAACAAATCTGTATTGGATGCAGTACAGACAAAATTCTCCTTAGGAAGAAGGATGATGGTACTTCATTGCACATACTTTAGAAATGTTATCAGGAGGGACCAATCTCTGGAGAAGGACATCATAAGGACGTAAAGCAGAGGGTTAGCATAAAAGAGGAAGACCCTCAATGAAATGGATTGACATGTGGCTGTAACAGTAGGCTCACACAGCAATGATTGTGAGGATGGCACAGGACCACACAACATTTTATTCTGCTCTACATAGGGTGACTATGAGTCAAAAATGATTGGATGACACCTCGTGATAATAATAACAGTTAATTTAATTTTTGGCTGTTCTGAGTCATTTTAGAAATCTTCCAGGGGCAAAAATCAATGCTCTTTACCAGTGTTATCAGATTATTGTTGTTATTAGTTATTGAGTCAGTTCTGACTCATGATGACCTTATGAACAACAGAACAAAACACTACCCGTTCCTGGCCAGTCTACCAACCATTGCTTTGTTTGAGCTCATTGTTGCAGCCACTGTGTCAATCCATCTCATTGAGGGTTTTTCTCTTTTTTGCTGACCCTCTACTTTAGTAAGCATGATATCCTTCTCCAGGGGCTGGTGTCTTCTGATAACATGACCAAAGCATGAGAGACGAAATCTGGCCGTTTTTGCTTCTAAGAAGCATTCTAGTTGTACTTCTTTCAAGACAGATTTGGCCATTCTTTTGCCAGTACATGTTATGCTCTCTATTCTTCTCCAGCACCACAATTCAAATGCATCAGTTCCTCTGCAGTCTTCCTTATGCATTGTTAAGCTTTCACATTCGTATGAAACTATTGAAAACAGCATAGCTTGAGTCAGGCACACCTTAGTCTTCAAACTGGCATCTTTGCTCTTTAAAGGTCTTTTGCTGCAGATTTTTCCTGTGTCATATTTGTTTGAGTTTTCTTTTTTCCTCCCTCCCTCCCTCCCTCCCTCCCTCCCTTCCTTTCTTCTTTCTTGTGATGTGGGTGAAAGTTTACAGAACAATTTCATTTTCCATAGTTCATTCAAATTTTGTTTCATGACATTGATTGCAGTCCCCATAATGTAACAACCCTCTTTCCACTTCCTCCCTGTAGTTACCTTTTCCCTGTGTCCTTCTTTCCAATACATTCTTAATATTTGAGCCACCTACTTGTGTAAATACTGCCCTTCTCATCTGCCATGGTTGATTGTTCTAAGGCGTGTACTTACCTGGTGTAAATATTCACCTTATATGACTATGTATTGCTTGGCTGGAAGCCATGGAAGTGAGTTCAATTCCAGACCCAAAGGGTGACTAGGGGCCATACTGTTAGGGGTTTCACCAGTCTCTACCAGACCAGTAAGCCTGGTCTCTTTTATGATTTTGAGTTTTGTTCCATATTTTTCTCCCACTCTATTCAGGATTTCCTAAACTGATCCCTTTCTGAGTGGTTGACAGTGGTAGCTGGGCACCATCTACTTCTTTTCTCGGGGTCATGTAGTTCCTTGGACTAATTATTTCCATGCATCTTTGATTTTCTTCATTCTTGTGGTTTGATTTCTTGACTGCTGCTTTCATAGACATTGATTGTGCATCCGAGTAAAATGAAATTCATGCCAACTCCAATTGTTTCTCTGTTTATCACGATGTTGCTTATTGGCTCAGTAGTGAGGATTTTTATTTTCTTCATGTTGAGTGTAATTCATACTGAAGGCTGTGGGTTTTTTTTTTTTTTTAACTTTTATTGTGTGAAAATATACACAATAAGACACTTGCCAACATGACAACTTCCCTATTTACAGCTCAGGGACATAGATGACATTTTTCATGTTGTACCACCACTATTGCTATCCTTTTCCTAAATATTCCACCACCATTATCATAAACTCAATGCCCCTCAAACAAAAGCTTCCTCTTTCCACCCTCCCTCTTACCCCTGGTAACCACTAATAATCTTTGTT
>NW_006921617.1:18201260-18201815 GCF_000298275.1 Orycteropus afer afer | reverse complement strand
ATATATATATATATATATGTTTTTCAGCCTCTCTAGGAATTTAGCCTCCTCTCCCACCACATATCTAGTAACCAACAAAGAAAGTTTCTTTCACAATAGTGGACTCATACAATATTTGTCCTCTGTTACTGACTTATTTCACTCAGCATAATGTCCTCTAAGTTCATCCACATTATGCAGTGTTTTGCAGATTCTACATTATTCTTTGGGGTTGCATAGTATTCCATTGTGTGTATGTACCACATTTTGTTTATCCATTCCTTGGTTCATGAGCTCTTAGTTTGTTTCCATCTCTTTGCTGTTGTGAATAGTGCTGTAATGAATATACCTCCCAAACTCACTGCTGTTGAGTTGGGTCCCACTCATAGCGACCCCTTCCTTGGGTTTCTGAGTCAGTATCACTATGGAAATAGATCGCCGAAACTTTCTTCTGAGGTGTGGCTGGTGGGTTTGAACCAAACCATGGGTGTGCATATATTTATTCATGGCCTTCCTCTTACTTCTTTAGGATATATATCTAATAATGGGATTGCTGGATCTAATGTTATTTCTCTT
>NW_006921617.1:18199898-18201030 GCF_000298275.1 Orycteropus afer afer | reverse complement strand
TCTGCTCATTTTTTAATTGAATTGTTTGTCTTTTTGATGTTGAGGTGCTGGAGTTTTTTTTTTTTTTTTTAATTTTAGAAATAAGTCCTTTATCTGATATGCCATTACACAACATTTCCCCCCGCCCCCATACTGTAGGTTCTCTTTTTACTCTGTTGGAGAAGTCTTTTGATGCACATAAAAATTTGATTTTTAGAAGGTTTCAATAATATAATTTATCTTTTGCTGTTTGTCCATCTTGAGTTATGCTTGGAAGTCCATTTATGCCATAAATTAAGGCCCCTAAGTTTGCCTATTTTTTCTTTGATGAACTTTATAGTTGTAGGTTTCACATTTAATACTTTGATTCATAGAGATTTGGTTTCTGTGTGTAGTGTGAGGTATGGATCTTGTTTCATTTTTCTGTAAATGGATATCCAGTTTGGGCAGCATCATTTGTGAAAGAGACTATCTCCTCCCCATTGAATGAATTTTGGCTCTTAGTCAAAGATTGGCTGACCATAGGTTTTTGGATCAATTTCTGGGTTCTCAATTTTGTTCCACCAGTCTGTGTGTCTGTCACTGTACCAATACCAGGCTATTTTGACAACTATGGCTGTATAGCAAGTTTTGAGATCTGAAAATGTGAGACCTTCTACTTTGTTGTTCTTCTTCAGTAATCTTTTTTTTTTTTTTAATCTGAGGTCTGTTTCCTTTCCATGTAAAACTAGTGATTTTTTTTTCCCTTATCTTTAAAGAATGTTGATGGAATCTGGATTGAGATTGCACTGAATGTATAGATTGCTTTAGGTAGTATTGACATTTACACAATGTTTAATCTTCCTATCCATAAGCATGGTGTGCTCTTCCATTTATGTAGACCTCATAAAGTTTCTTGAAGTAGTGTTTTGTAGTTTTCTTTGGATGGGTCTTTTGTATTCCTGGTAAGATTTATTCCCAAAGTCTATTTCAGAGACCTCTTTGCTGGCGTAGAGAAATCCAACTGATTTTTGTGTGTTAATCTTGTATCCTGTTACTATGCTAAAGCTTTCAATAAGTTCAGTAGTTTTCTTGCTGAGTCTCTTCATTTTTCTGTATATAGGATCATATCATCTGCAAATAGGGATAGTTTTACCTTTTCCTTACCTATTTG
>NW_006921617.1:18192358-18199601 GCF_000298275.1 Orycteropus afer afer | reverse complement strand
TTTTTTGTATCTATATTCATGAGTGATATTGGTCTGTGGTTTTCCTTTTTAGTGCTGTCTTTTGTTTTGTTATCAGGGTTATGCTCACTTCATAAAATGAATTTGGAAGGATTCCATCCTTTTCTATATTCTGGAATAGTTAGAGTAGGATTGATGTCAGTTTTTCTCTGAATGATTTGTAGAATTCTCCAGTGAAACCACCTGGACCAGGACTTTTTATTTTGTTGACAATTTTTTTTATGACCTATTCAATTTCCTCCTTTGTTATGGGTCTATTCAAGTTTTCTACCTCAGTTTATGTTAGTTTAGGTCAGTAGTGTTCTTCTACAAACTCATCCATTTCTTCTAGGTTTCCAAATTTGTTGGAGTACAGTTCTGCATAATATCCTTTTGCTATTATTTTTATTTCTGTTGGTTCTGTTGTGATGTCACCCTTTCATTTCTTATTTGTGTTATTTGCATATTCTCTTTTTCCTTTGTTAAGTTTGCTAGTGGTTTGTCAGTTTCATTAATCTTTTCAAAGAACCAACGTCTCGTCTTGATATTTTCTATTGTCTTTCTATTTTCTGTTTCATTAATTTCTGCTTGAATCTTTATTATTTCTTTTCTTCTGGTGACGGCAGGCTTTTTTGTTGTTGTTATTGCTCTTTTTCTAATTGTTGGAGATGTTGAGATAAGGTGATGATTTTGGCTCTTTCTTCTTTTGTGATGTGTGCATCTATTGCTATAAATTGTCCTCTGATCATTGCTTTTGCTATGTCATGATGATTTTGGTATGTTGCGTTTTCATGCTCATTTGATTCAAGGAATTCTTTAATTTCATTTTTTATTTCTTCTATTACCCAGTTGTTTTTCAGGAGAGTGTTATTTAGTTTCCATGTGTTTACTCTTTTTCTGTTGGTCTTCCTACTGTTGATTCTAATTTTATAGCATTGTCATCTGAGAAGGTACTTTGCAATATTTCAGTGTTTTTAAACTTATTGAAGTTTACTTTGTGAATTAACATATGGTCAATCCTGGGGAATGTTCCATGTGTTCTGGAAAAGAATGTATATTGTGCTATTGTTGGGTGAAATACTCTGTATATGTCTATAAGGTCAAGTTGGTGGATTGTATTGTTTACTTCTGCATCTTTGTTGAGTATTTTTCCAGTTCTATCTAGGAGCTCTCGTAGCATAGTGGCTCAGGCACTTGACTGCTAAACAGAAGGCTGGCGATTCAAACCCACCAGCCACTCCTTGGAAGGAAGATGGGGCAATCTACTTCCGTAGCGATACTGCCTCAGAAACCCAAGGAGGGGTTGCTATGAATCGAGGTCGACTCAATGGCACATAACAACAACAACAACATCTTTCATTGACAGCAGTTTATTTAAGTCTCCTACTATTACTGTGAAGTCATCTACTTCTGTTTTCAGTTCTGTTAAAATATGATTTATGTATTTTGGGGCTCTTTCATTGAGTGCATAGATATTTATTATGGTTATGTCCTCTTGTTCAACTGATGCTTTAATCATTATATAATGTCCTTCCTTGTCTCTTATGGTCATTTTTGCCTGAAAGTCTATTTTAATGGAAATTAATATTGCCACTTCTGCTCTCTTTCGTTACCATTTGCTTGGTATATCTTTTTCCAACCTTTGATCTTCAGTCTATTTTTGTCTTTTTTGTCTGAGGTGAGTTTCTTGCAGACAGCATATTGATGGGTCATGTTCATATCCAGTCTACAATTTTCCATCTCTTGAGTGATACATTTAACCATATATATTCAATATAATTATCTACAAATATGAATTTATTGATGTAATTTTGTTATACCATTTTCAGGGTGTTGCTGATATCTTTGTTTCACATAATTTTCTATGCTGAGCTCATTTTGTTTATGAGTTATGTTATCATCTCCTTTATTACTATTGTTTTAGTATTTGCTATGTATTTGTGTTTGTCCTCTTTTTTATTTTGATGCAATTTATTATTTTTTTTGTGTGTGGCTACCCTGTAATTTATAATTTTCTTCTCATATTGAAAACAGTCTGTTCTATCTTGCAAGGAGCTCTGGTAGTATAGTGCCGAAGGCACTTGACTGCTAACCAGAAGGCTGGCAGTTCACACCCAACAGCCACTCCTCGGAAGGAAGGTTGGGCAATCTACTTCCATAGTGACACTGCCTTGGAAACCCAAGGAAGGGTCACTGTGAGTTGGGTCCAACTTGACAGCACAAAACAACATTCTATCTTGCAATTGTCTTGACTTCTTCACCATTTAGAAGTTCTATAACTACACTATTTTTTCCCTTCTTTTTGGTTTCTAGTTGTCCTCATTTACCAGTTGATGTCTCTGGTTCCCTGTTTACAGTCATGTAAGCTTATTTTGCTTTGAATACTTCTATAACTGGTTTGTTGTCTGGATTATGTTATCATGTGTGTTAATCATTTGTTGTTTGCTGTCATTGGTTTTCTGTCCAAAGGGCTCCCTTTAGCATCTTTTGTAAATTTGGTCGGGTTTTAACAAATTCCTTTAATTTCTGATTACCTGGAAACCCTTAATTTCACTGTCATATTTGATAGACAGTTTTAGTGGGTATATATAGTTCTTGATTGGACATTTTTTTTCTTTCAGAGTTTTATATATACCATCCTAGTGCCTTCTTGCCTGCATGGTTTCTGCCAAGAAATCAGAGCTTAGTCTATTGGTTGCCTTTTGTTGGTACCTTTTCCTTTTTCCTGTGCTGCTTTCAGGATTCTTTCTTGTCTTTGGTTTTGTTGAGTTTGATGATATGCTTTTGTGTTTTTCTTTTGGGGTCTATCCTGTTTGGGATTCACTGAACTTCTTGAATGGATATATTCTTGCTTTTCATCATATTAGGGAAATTCTTTTCCAACAAATCTTTAACAATTTCTCTGTCGTTTTATCTGTCTTTTCCTGTTCTGGAATTCTGATTACATGTAGGTAATTCCTCTTCATGGTATCTGATGTGAATCTTAAGCTTTTTTTATTATATTTTTATATTTTGTCTGACTGATCCCTGAACAAAGTAGTTTTGAGGAATTTGTCTTCAATCTCATTAATTCTGTCTTACATTAATTTGATTCTACTCCTTTGCCCATTCAATGTGTTATCTGTTTCTGAAATATTAGTTATAATCTTCTGGATTTCTGTTTGTATTTTTTTTATTATTATTTCTAATTTTTTGTTTATTTTACCAATTTGTTCTTGTACTGTTTTGTTAAATTGTTCTAGAGTTTTGTCTGCTTTCCTTTATTTTGTCAGTGTTTTCCATGATATGGTCAGTGTTTTCCTTGATCTGTCTCTCAGTTCATTGAAGGTGCCCAAATATAATTCTTTTGAATTCCTTACCAGGGAATTCCAATGCTGCTTCATCCTCAGGAATGTTTTCTGGGTTTGTATCCTGGTCCCTTTTTTCTACTACTTTATCTTGCTTTTCTTTGTGGATTGTTATGGTCTGTTGTCTCAGAGACATTGTAGTGGTGTTGTATTTATGTTTAATTTGTGGTTGTTTGTTGATGTGATTTGTGCAGATTTTGTTTTTTCTTTCTTTCTTTTTTTTTTTTTTTTGATATCTTTGTGAACAGGGTACTGTGCTCCTCTATTTTCTAGTTGTTAGCACTTAGGCACTCACCACTTGTCTCCTGATGGATGTGATAGAGAATGAGAGTGTGCATACAGATCTCTGTGAGCTGTTTATAAAGAGCAGTTGAGGGTGAGTTGAGCTGGTATTAGCCCCTATCGTTGGTCAGTTGGTGCAAAACCAAGTTTTGGCCTTCATTCAGTGGGTGGGGCTGCAGGAGGTGGAGACACAGTTGGGTTGTGTAGGAACAGTTGCTGTCTCCTACTCAGACAAAAAACAAATATCTGAAAACCACCAAAAAAAAAAAAAAAAGAGAACAAAAAACTCAAACCACATAAACAAGAAAAATAGCAAAAGAAAGAAGAGAAATGCAATAAATAAGAAGAAAAGTTTTCAAAACATATTGAAAACAGGATAAAAGAAAGATAATGAGAAAAAGAAAAAGCACAATATCTAGGGAAGGAAAAATGAGAGAAAAGAGCAAGAGTGAAAATTAGGGAAAACTGGAAAAGGAAAAGCAAGGGTTGGGAAGAACCAAAAGAAAGAAAAAAGAAGGGAACCAGGAAAAGGGAAGGAAAAAAAATCAAGAACCAGGGATGGTATAAAGGGGGGGGGTGAGTAACAAGGGGAATATTGCACTTCCCCAGTCATCATTAACAAGGGGAATATTGCACCTCCCAGTCATCATTCTCCATTGTGGTGGCCTGTACTCTCCTTGCCAGATGGAGCGCACTCCCAGATTGTAGTTTAAGGAAGAGCTTCACCTGCATACACTTGAAACAGCTGCACTAACCTCTTGGAAACAAGCAAAATTGCTGCACACTCAGGACAGCCAGCAGTCCACAGATCTGCCTGTCTCCTTCCAATGCAGTCCTTGCCCATGCAGACTTGATGAGCAGAACTGATTTTTAGGTTGCTGTCTGGAAATATTCAAATGGCAGTGCCCTTAGGACAGCTGGAAGTCCACAGCTTTGTCTCCTTACTCACTGTTTCATTCAGGTTCTTCTGCTAGTTGGTATTTAATCCACTTCTTATCTTTCCTTTCTAAGCTCAGGGTTCCAGGATCATCTTCTGTATCTATCGGTTTCAGTTGGTTTCTCATTACTTTATTGCAGAAGGTCTGTGTAGCTTGTCTGCCTATTCTGCCATCTTGCTGGAACTCCTTGCAAGGCTGTGGTCTTTGATCTTCATCAGTAAATGCTTCATGTCCTCTTCACTTTCTGCAAGCAAGGTTGTGTCATGTGCGTATTGCATGTTGTCAATCATTTTTCCTCCAATTCTGATATATTCTTCTTGATACAGTTCAATTTCTCAGATTACTTGCTCATCATAGAGATTGAATAAGTATGGTAAAAGGGTATAACCCTGATGCACATCTTTCCTGATTTTAAACTACACAATATCCCTTGTTCTATTTGAATGACTGCCTTTTCATATCTGGACAGGTTCCTTGTGAGCACAATGATGTTTTGGAAGTCCCATTCTTTGAAATGTTAGCCCTAATTTTTATGATCCATACAATTGAATACATTTGCAAAGTCAATAAAATACAGCTAAATATCCTTCTGGTATTTTTTTGTTTTCAGCCAAGATCCATCTGACATCATCAAGTTTCAGATCCTTCTCTGAAACCTGCTTGATTTTCTGGTGTTCCTTGTCAAAGTACTGCAGTAACCATTTTTGAATTCTTTTCAGTGAAATTTTACTTGCGTGTTATATTAATGATATTGTTTGATATTTCCTGAATATCTTGGATCACCTTTCTTTGGAATGGGCACAAATATGGATCTCTTCCAGTTAGTGGGCCAGATAACTGTCTTCTAAATTTCTTGGCATAAACAAACAAGGACTTCCAGTGTTGCATATGCTTGTTGAAGCATCTTAATGGGTATTCTGTCAATTCCTTGGAGCCTTTTCTCCCCGAAATTCCTTCAGTACTGCTTCCTTCAATACCATTGGTTCTTGATCATATGCTACCTCCTGTAATAGTTGGACTTTGACTAATTCTTTTTGGTACAGTGGCTCTGTGTACTCCTTCCATCTTCTTTTAATGCTTCCTATAATATTCAATATTTTGCCCATTGTTGTTGTTGTTATGGAAGTAGATTGCCCCATCTTCCTTCTGAGGGGTGGCTGGTGGGTTTGAACTGCCAGCCTTCTGGTTAGCAATCAAGTGTGTTAGGCACTATGCTACCAGAGCTCCCATTTTGCCCATAGGATCCTTCAATATTACAACTCTGGGCTTGAATTTTTTTTCAATGCTTTCAGCTTCAGAAATGCTATTTTTTCCTTCCCTTTTGCTTTTATAACTTCAAGTCTTTGCATATTTCCTTATAATTATTTACTTTGTGCTATCAGGAGGATCCACAAACAACCTTCCTTGTTATTGGGAAAGAGTGCTCATGAAGGTGGGGCAAAACTGCCATGAGAGATTGATGATCTTCTCTAGGAAGAAAATATCTAAATTTTTCTTTGACCGGGGGGTCTAATAGTTAAGCCCAGTGGGTTTCTAGAACAAACAAGTATGGAATGTTAGGAGTAACTAATCTATGCACTAAAATTTTCCCTCTTTCTCATGTTCTAGACTCAGTGGCAGAGAGTATTAGAAAGTCCTTTTTGTTTTCAGCCTAAGCCACATTCTCCAAATATTTTTGTCAGTAATGAAAGGGATACTTTGATTTGTATTCTGCTGAGTCAGTTTATTTCTCAATTGGTTCAAAATGTTTGAGGGAAAGAAAGGGATGTTATGTATTTGATGCTTTGAGAACCTCAGCCCTAGGCTCTGAATTTGCTGAACCCTGGTCATCTGGCTTGATTTTCTAACTTGATCTATTGACTATTACTTGATCTTTTTTGTTTCGTTTTGTTTTCTATAATGTATCTTCTGTCAATGACTGCTGTTGTGCTAGTGTCAATAATGTAGAGATGATCATACCTTTTTAACTTGAAATGACATTTACTAAAGATAACTCAGTAGATATTACCAGTAGTGTGGAAAAATTAATTTGTCTAGTGTAAAGGAATGAAATAAATTTTGAAAGGATGGATTTGGAGCCAATCAGGTATTAGAAATTGTGTAGCTAAAACATTAATCTGTTTGATAGAATATTTCACATTTTATTCAAAAGTTTAGAATCATATATATGGAGCCAACAAAATTGGATTAAATTCCAATAACTCTGTGGTTGTAAGTTCTCATATCTCTAATCTAACCAGTTGTAGGACTCTGCCCACATGCTGAGGTTATTGATTTTTAGTTTGTTCTTGATCAAGTTTTACTACTTTTAAAAAATGTGTACATCCAAACTTTATAGATAGTAAATTCCACATAAAATATATATGTGTATAGTTCTTAGTGTTCTTTTGTAACTGCTTGTTTCTTTGCAAACTAGAGAGCAAGTCATTTTTTTTCATATTGAAGAAATATCGTACCATTAAATTTTCATGTTCAGGCATTTTAAAAAAGTTGCAAAAAGTCACTCTAATTCTCTCTTACTCATTTCAAACTCTTTGGGGGTAGTGTACTCTGAGCTTTTATCCTTTTTTTTTTTTTTTTTTTTAAGTATACTTTTAAAGCATTACAATTAAATGTGCTTATAATTATACCTTTTCATAGTCCTTTTTTTGTAATCTATTGCAATTAAATAAAGATACA
>NW_006921617.1:18175929-18192127 GCF_000298275.1 Orycteropus afer afer | reverse complement strand
CGTAGTGATACTGCCTCAGAAACCCAAGGAGGGGTCGCTATGAGTCGGGCCAACTCGACGGCACATAACAACAACAACAACATTCTGGAAACCATCTATTTTGGTCAAGAAGCTGTTTAACTTTTATCCTGCAATCAGAGTTGACAATCTCAGAAACATAAAGGTCTCCAGTTTGCTGGACTAGTACTAATAAAAACCACCAACAGAGTTAAAGCATCCATTTCATCTAAGTGTCTATCTGCAAAACTATTAAAGATCAGTTTATCAGGTGGTAGTTTAATGTTGAGTATTATGTACACACATGCACCATCATACCTCTAAACATCTTTCTTATATTTTTTTTCTCCTAGTAACAGTGATGATATTGTATCACTATTTCTCATTGTATTTATTTTTAGAAATAATTGAAATTTGAAACACCTTAGAGTGGTCACTGTACTACCCATTTGGACAAATCTGTATGTGTATGCACTTCTCAGCCCTGGATCAGTCTAAGTAGAGTTTTTGTTCCAGTAAGTCTTTGAATTTAAATAGAACACACTAAAAGGAAGGAAGATGGGGCAATCTACTTCCATAGTGATACTGCCTCGGAAACCCAAGGAGGGCTCGCTATGAGTCGGGTCCGACTCGACGGCACATAAAAACAACAACAACAAAAGAAACTGTAGAAATAATAGATGGTATTTTGTTAGTGAGCTACTGAGACAAAAGAGTGATATGCTTCTGTTTATACCAAGCAATTCTTTTAAATATAAAATTTCGTATTAGATTTTTTAAAAATAAATACTTCAAGCAATTAAATTTGGTGTTGGGGTAAGTAATGAAGGCAAGTATAACAGAGAGGTTTGATATTCTTGCATATGCTTGTTGATATTCTTGAGTCAAACAGATTTGAATTCAAATCCATACTCTGAGTAAGTTATTTAATTTTCTTAAGTCTTTCATCATCTTTAAAATAGAAGCACAGTTTTTTTTTTTCTTTTCTCAAATTAAGGGTGAGACTTAAGACTGAATGTACAGTTTTTAAGATTGTGCTTGGCACATAGCAATAATTCAGCATTATCTAAAAACGATATTAATAAAAATACTGGTAATATAACAAAAATAGTGGTAACAGTAAGAACCAGAAAAAGGTTGAGAAGAGGACTCTGGTTTCACGGGCAGTAACATTTATGGGAAGGAGACTGGTGGTGTAATGGTTAATGGCTTGAATGCTAACTGAAAATCAGCAGTTTGAACCCTCTAGCTGCTCCATGGATGAAAGATGCTTCTGTAAAGATTACAGCCTTGGGAACCCAGGGGAAATTTTACTCTGTCCCAGAACATTGCTAGGAGTTGAAATTGACTGTTGTTTTTGTTATGTGCTGTGGAGTTGGACCTGACTCATAGAAACCCCTCCTTGTGTTTCCAAGGTGGTATCACTATGGAAGTAGATTGCCCAACCTTCCTTCCAAGGAGTGGCTGGTGGGTTTGAACCACCAGATTTCTGGTTAGCAGTCAAGTGCCTTAGGCATTATGCTACCAGAGCTCCTTGAAATTGACTGGACAGTGCAAAACAACAGCAAAATTTATGGTATTCCAAGGCTATATATTAGTGATTTAGGGAAATGAAATCTTGATGGGGAATTTGGCATTGGATATGCTGGAAACCTTGATTTTCACCCTTTATCACCATTTGTGGAGGTAATATTTTCTGGGACAGGAAATATTGTAGCCTGCTTCTGATAAATTGAAATAACAATGAGGAGGGAACATGGGAAGGAGTTATGAGAATTTAGGAAGTCCTTAAATGATGAGGGGAGAGTGTGAGCAATAAAGAATTATTATCCCTTTTTTTTCTTAATCTTTAACTTCTCAAAGTGGTGATTCAAAGATAAGGAAGTTTTTAAAAAGATATATGTGACAGGGTGAAAATAAAAAGGATTAAAATTGATGTTTTAGACTATGTGACTCAGATGCTTATTAATGTACTGCATGAAAAAAAATAAAATATAATACATGATACTTAAGAAAATTTGGGATATAATCATTAAATTGCCTTAGAATAGGCTTGCAGTGGAGCTCAGGATATGCATTTGTGACAAATACCACTATAATTCTAATTCAACACCCTAGGACCATACACTGAGAAACACTGTCCTAGGTCTTTGTTGTTCAAAGGGTGGTTCATGCATCAGAAACTGCCACCTTCTCTCGGAGCTTGTTTGAAAAGCAGAATCTCAGGCCTCATCTCAGACCTATTCAATCAGAACCTGTATTTTAACAGTATCCCTAGTGGTAGTGAAGATGGGGAAGACCCTAAATCAGATGGATTGACACAGTGGCTGCAATGATGGGTTCAAGTATAGCAAACATTGTGTTGTATATTGAGTCACTATGAATCACAGCTGATTTGATGGCACCTAATAGTGTAGCATGGTGCCCAAGGCATTTGACTACTAACCAGAAGGCTAGCAGTTCAAACCACTGACCACTCCTCAGAAAGAAGATTGGGCAATCTACTTCTGTAGAGATACTGCCTTGGAAACCCAACGAGGGGTTGCTATGAGTTGAATTCGACTCTACAGCAGTGAGTTTGGTTTTTTTGGTTTTAATAAAAACCAGTGGTTTGTACAGGGCTTAATGTTTGTGCAGCTCTCATCTAGATGCTTCTCAGTTCCTCAGTGGTAATGCTCTGGCATAAGGACAACAGTTCCCCAGCAGCCAACTGGCTTCCGGTTACACCTGTGCAGGTGGTGTTGTGTGCCATCAAGTCTAGTTGATTCCCACTCACAGCGGCCCTATAGCACAGAGTAGAATTGTTAAGAGCATGCATACCCTTGCCAGCACTAAGAATTATCATTTTTAAAAATAGCCAACTAATTAAATAAAAAATTATTTAATTCTTCTTTGATCAGAGATGTTGAAGAAGCTTAGTCAAGACTCCATATTGATTTTGTTCGAACTAATTTCAGGAAAACTTTCATATTTGTAGTAGATTGTTCACAAAATTTTTCTAATTACTACAAACTTCTCTAGCAACAAACACAGCCTTATGTCAGTTATTTGCAACCTATACATTTCTGGAGAATTCAGCTGCAGGAAATTGATGTGTCTTTTTTTCCTGTTATGTTTAAGAATTATGTTTTTAGAAATTTCATCAGAAATATCACCTCCATGTTTCATATACCTCAATTAAATAGTCATTAAGTTAATTGGACAAACCACTAATGAAGTTTCAAAGTGAATTATGGGAGGAAACTGGCTACCAGTATTTTAAACTTTTTTTCCCTCCAGCACTCAAGATAACTAGACCTTGGTTAACAACTGAAAAGAGTACAGGGAAATTTTTGGAGTGATAGAGATGTTGTACATAATGATTTTGGTGGTGGTCATAAGATTGAATACCTTTGTCAAAATTGTATATTTATAATTGTTGAATTATATTTCGTGTAAATTATACTTCAATAAAATTTATTTTAAAACCAAGCAAAACAACATTCTCTGGTTAACAACAGAACAACAGGAATCAATTCTGTTGGATAACTGAGCAGTATCACAGATTTTATTTTTGCACCGTCACCTCCTCCTCCTCTTCTTTTTTTTTTTTTATTATTAGGATTTGGGTGAAGATTTACAGAGTAAATTCACTTTTCATACAGCAGTTCACATATACTTTGTCTCATGTCATTGACCAAAACTCTTCTTTTGTTTCCTATGTGACTGTCTCATCATTTCTCTTGGTGCAGAAAACTGAATGTGGTTTCAATTTCGATTCTCTCTCTTTCACCCCATACCTCCCATTATCATTCAAGTTCTTCAAATTCTACTTTGTTATGATATGTGAGGGAGCTCTGGCAATGCAGTGCCTAAGGCATTTGACTGCTAACCAGAAGGCTTGTGGTTCAAACCCACCAGCCACAACCCAGAAGGAAGGATAGGCAATCTACTTCTGTAGTGATACCACCTCGGAGACCCAAGGAGGGGGTTGCTATGAGTTGGATCCAACTCAATGGCAGTGAGTTTGGTTTGGTTTTTGGCAACTTTATATAATGCAATATTGTTGTAAGGTGCCATTTTGTCAGTTCTAACTCATAGTGACTCTATGTACAACAGAAAGAAATACTTCTCCCTCCTGTGCCATCCTCACAACTGTCGCTATGATTGAGCCCATTGTTGCAACCACTGTTTTAATTCATCCCATTGAAGGTCTTCATCTTTTTGCTGACCCTCTACTTTACCTAGCATGAAGTCCTTTTCCAGGGACTGGATATAGATCACCTTTGCTAGGTGTCACATGTGATGAAGCTTATTTGCTTTCTTACTATTATCACCTTCAGTGTCAGGAAATAGTATTTAATTTTTATGAAAAATCTCCTGTCATGTCTCCATACATGCTACCTGATTTGTTGGTGGCTTCCTCTTGTACTAGCCTTGTGTCAACCAAGAATAATATTGCTATGCTTCCAGTAATGCCACACATTCCATTCTGCAACTTCTTGAACCCTTGTTCTACTGTCTTACTGTGAGCACATTTTGCTAGCTCCATCCTTGATACTGACACCTGGTATGTGAAGGATAAGGCCATTTCATCATTTGTCCTTCAAGATCTATAGCTGGTGCCTTTCATTTTGGTGGTGTTGTTAAACGGTGTTAAGATATTCCAACTCATGGCAGCCCCATGCCCAATACAATGAAATATTGCCTGGTCCTGCACCATCCTTACAATTGTTGCTATATCATTGCTGCAGCCACTGTGTCAATCCATGTCAATGAGGGTCTTCCTCTTTTTTGTTGACCTTCTATTTTACCAAGCACAATGTACTTCTTCAGGGACTAGTCCCTCCTGATAACATGTCCAAAGTATGTGAATGAAATCTTGCCATCCTCACTTCTAAGGAGTATTCCCGCTGCACTTCTACTAGGACAGATTTGTTAGTTCTTCTGTTAGTCCACAGCACTTTCATTATATATTGCCAACACCACAACTCAAAAGCAGCAACTCTTCTTCAGTCTTCCTTATCATTGTCCAGCTCTCACATGCATATGAGGCGATTGAAAGTACTATGACTTGGGTCAGGCGTATGTTAGTCTTTGAAGAGACATCTTTGCTCTTCAGCACTTGAAAGGGGTCTTTTGCAGGAGATTTTCCCAGTGCAATATGTAATCTGATTTCTTGACTACTGCTTCCATTGGTATTGATTGTAGAACCAAGTAATATGAAATCTTTGACAACTTCAATCTTTTCTCCATTTATCATGATGCTGCTTATTGGCCCAGTTATGAGGATTTTTGTTTTCTTTATGTTGAGGTTTAATTCATACTGAAAACTGTAGTTTTCATCAGTAAAGGCTTCAAGTCTTGTTCACTTTCAGCAAGATTGTGTTGTCTGTATACCACAGGTTGTTAATGAGTCTTCCTCCAATCCTGATGCCACGCTCTTCTTTATATAGTCCGGCTTCTTGGATTATTTGCTAAGCATACAGATTGAACAGGTATGGTGAAAGGATACAACCCTGATGCACTCGCTTCCTGATTTAAATCACACAGTATCTCTTAGTCCTTAATATTACATCTTTGCTTTTTAATATTTTAAAGAGTTCTTTTGCAGCACATTTTCCCAATGCAATATGTTGTTTGATTTCTTAACTGCTGCTTCCATTGGCATTGATTGTGGATCCAGGTGAAATGAACATTTAATGTATACTTGTGCTGGGGATTTTTTGTTGGTCTATTTATATTCACTTTCCACTCTTCTCCATATTATTCTGTGTACCTGGAAGCTGATTTGTGTGGATGTCATCAAGGTTCCCTTGTTCCCTGAATTCAAATTGGAGATTCAACCAATAGTGGTTGGGGTACTTATTCCTGTCATTGCCTGCTGCTTGGAAAGAAATCTCTCCCTTGCTTCTTCAGAGTGCAGACAGACCAGTGTGGCCTTATTTAGTTGATAAGAGTGAAAGAGTCCACTCAGGGTGACTTAGAAATAAAGTAATTTTTAGTACTTTCCCAAGTGTTAATTTACTTTTCTTCTGTCTTTCACTGTATATCCTGAATGTTATAAAGTGAGGCAATGGTTCTTCTATGTTTGTTACAGAAACAAATGGGGAAATTCTGAGAGTGTCTCTACCTTTTGGTAGTATAATTTGAAAAAAAATGAATCTTCTTGCTGGTTATTAGAGAAGAAGGTCTGTCAAACTCATCATAAAGTTGATTCCAACTCATGGTGACCCCATATATTATAAAGTAGAACTTCTCCATACAGTTTTCTTGGCTGTAATCCTTATTGAAGCAGATCCTAGGCCTTTTTCTGCAATGTCACTGTGTGAGTTTAGACAACTCACCTTTGGGTTACCAGTAGAGCCAAACCCCTTTCACTACCCAGGGATCAGATAAGAAGTCATTCTTCATTTTTTCTGTATAACAATTCATTTTTGTTTCTTTTATGACATGTACTGTATATTATAGTTTTGTTATATTATTTAAAAATTTTCTTGTACCCCTAAGCTTCCTGAAGGCTGCTTTTATATCATATTTTTCTTTACACAAGTGGATTTCTAATAAATACTATATTATTTCCTTTTAATTTTTAATTGTACTAGTAAAATTATGACAAAAATAGAAATAATATCCTCTTCACATTCTATTATGCTTAGAAATTAAATATTTTTATATTTCCATATAACTTTAAAACGTATACTCATAGGCATAATTAAAATCATAGCATAGATACAATGTGTGTTCTATTTAACCACTCATTATAGCATAAGTATTTTGCATCACACTTAGTAGATATATTGATTTTCCCTTGTCATTTTTTCAATGTTAAATATTTAGGTATTTTCTATATTTTAATTTATAAATAATGTTGCAGTGAATGGAAATTTACAGTACAATAAGCTTTTCCTTTTTTTAGGATTATTTTATGAGAATTAATTCCAGGATATGTGATTTATACAAAGTGTATATAGATATTATTAAAGCTATGAATTGTTCAATAAATGTTTCTTTATGTAAATAATAACTGGCAAAGTGACTTTCTTCTAATAGCTACACAGCAATATTTTGTTGTAAGAGTGAGTGAACTAAATTCCCTAGTAGTCTTAACTACTGAAGTTTTATTAAAAGTCAGCCTGTGAGATTATTATCTGACTTTTCTATTAGTCTGGTCTTCCCAAATATAAAATATAACTACAGGAAAGATATAAATCTTCTTTATAGGTTAATGCAAAACAACATAGGGAGGGAAGAAATTGAGTCACAGAACCAAACAAAAAAGTAAACAATGATTCAAATTTTTTTAAAAAACACACTTTGTTTGAATTATGTTTCTTAATGCAAGGCCTTGAGTTTTTTCTCTCCTTTTGACTTCTACAAACTAGATCCCTCCAGTGGAGAATGCTCCTGTTCCTACGAGCTGCTTAAGAAGCATTTGTGTTTTCATAAAAATCAGGTCTGATGTAGTCTCTTTCATGAAACAGGAAGAAACAGAGAAGTTCTTTAATTTACCATTAAAAAAATGACTGAGTCGGAATTCAGGCTCCCAAAGAGGGGCTTTCTCATCAGGCGGGGAGCAGTTGTTTTCCTCCTCCACGCACATGAGAAAACTTATCTGTGCCTCTCTTTTCTATAATACCATAGAACTTATAACATCATGTAGTTACTTAATAAAGAGCAAATGTGGTAGTAAACTAACGTGATGGTAACATCTTGAGGGCATGTCTTATTTGTTTCAGTGTTATTTGTTTTGGGGTATTATACTAGTAACACTCAATATTTTTTGGCTAGCACTATCACCATCAACATCAGCACAACCACCAATGTCATTATTACTGTTCTTTGTGGAGATGGTGAGGAGTTCCAGTGGTGTAGTGGATAAGGCATTTGGCTGCTAACCAGAAGGTCAGAGGGTCAAACACTCTAGCTGTTCTGTGTAAGGAAGATGAGACAATAAATACATTTTTGTAAATATGTAAAGATTTTACAGCCTCCAAAACCCAACAGGGTCACTACAAGTCAGAAATTACTCCATAGCAGTAAGATTGGTTTTACTGTTTTATTGGTTTTGTGGAGATGGGAGAGGATTCTATTCATGTTATTGGCAATCAATGTTTGGAAAATGACACTGATTATTTTGCTGATAACTCCCTCAGGAAGAAGCTAAGGAACTTGACCATGAATTTGAGGAAGGGAAAAACTAATAATTTGGGGGCATAACTAACTTGATTATTCAAGAACGTATTCAAGAATGTATTCAAGAATGTTGTTGTTGTGATATGCCGTTGAGTCAGACCCGACCCATAGCGACCCCTCCTTGGGTTTCTGAGGCAGTATCACTATGGAAGTAGATTGCCCCATCTTTCTTCCAAGTATCAAGCAATAGTATTCTTAAAAAGGGTTTTGAATGAGGCACTAATTTCAGCCCCAGTCAAATATCTTAGTTTGGATAAACTTTGTTTGAATCAGGAAATGGGAAATGTAGTTTTGAACATTGAAAGGAACAAAATGTTTAGCTAGATGACTCCCAAATGATTTCCATCACTGAAGACTGGAAACTGAAAAGGAAGAAGTTAACCAAGTTGCCTGTGCACTTTTGTTTGGAGGTTATTGATGTCAGACTTGGAGAAGTGCACTTAGTAAAAGCTCTCTGCAATTGTGGCCTGGGTGGTGAAAATGCTTGGCTATTAATCAAAAGGTTAGTGGTTAGAATCTTCCCAGAGATACCTTGGATGAAAGGTTTGGCAACCTACTTTAGAATAACCAGCCTTTGAAAATTTTGTAGAGCAAAATTCTACACATACATATGAGGTCTCCTTGAGTCAGAATTCACTCCATGGCAACTGAATTTTATTTACTTAGTTTCTTATTAAAGCTCTCTCTCTGCAGTTGTTACGAAAAGTCATATGTTTCAAAATGTATACTCTTTGAACTTGTCTCTTTTATTTTTGTATTTTCCTTGCTTGTTTCTGCTTTGTTTTTCTCCACATTCTTTACAAAGAGCCATTGGGAAAAAACAACTTGTCATAGTTGCAGTGAGAAGAAAAAGGAGGTGATTCTGTCCAACTTGGGACAAAGAGAAGAAAAACAATAGCTTACTCCATGGAGGAGATCTAGACCCACCCTGTGAACATGAATCAAAGTCAGAAATTCCAAAGAAAAAAGCAACTTGAAAGAAAGGCATGAGATATATATCATACAGCATTACCTTTATGTTCACAAATAGTTAAAATTAGTTGTATCTGAAGAGAGAGACTGGAAGTGTGTTAGGGATGGTACAAGAGACTAGATTTTTGTGATAAGCCTTTCTGTATTACTTGATTTTTTTCAGTCTTGTGTGCATATGATTTGAATGGAAATTTAAAAAATCATACCTTTACTTAATGCTACCAAATCCACTGCCATTGAGTCAATTGTGACCCCTATAAGACACAGCAGAACTGTCCTACAGGGTTTCCAATGCTGGAAAACTTTGTGGAGGCAGACAGGCTGATCTTTCTCCTGTGGAGTGCTTGGTAGGTTTGAACTGATACTTAATGCTACCCTATGTTTTAATTTAATGAATTGTAAATTAAAAAGTTTCAAACTGGAGGAACTTGTATTAGATATAGGAATGACTGGGTCAACATGCACTTCCAGGAAGCAAAAGGTCAGGATGCAAATAATTTGTTCATGGAAGAATGTGTCAAATATAAACAATTTATTCCCAGAAAAAAAAAAAAAAAAAAAAAAACATTGATGACTGCAGTCATGTATAACCCAACTGGGTGATGCCTTCATTTAGCTAATAACTCATCCCTTCCTAGTCAAGTGGTTGATGTTTACATTTCAAAGAACTTCAAGCTGAAGTTGGTCTTATCTACAATCAGTCATACCCCCTACTTTTCCTTTGTTCTCTATGTATATAGACCACTCTCCATTTGAACTGTGAAGTATTTTATATGTTTACTTAGTACTGCCCAGTCTGAGCTGTATTATTCCTCAATAAAACTTCTTTTCTTTCACTCCTAACAGTGATTTTCTTCTTTGAAATTTCTGGTGTCAGACGTGTTAATTTGAAGTTACATTATCTTTGATAAAATCCTTGGGGATCTGGACATGGGCATGGTACCTGCTGAGCTGCTATAGGCTCTTCACCACTACAAATTGTCAAGACTTGTTTAAGGTAAGATACTCTCAAATCTGATCTCCACTCGGTTGTATTGATAGCTCTTAGTGTTTTATTATGTATTTGTTTTGGTTCTTGCAATCAAATTTGTTTGTTGTTACTGTCATTATAAAATAGGGAATGACATGTCTAAAGGATATTTGGAGCTACCTTCTAGGACTTAAGATCACTACCTTAAGAAGATCTATGGTCCCTTATTGTGCATATTCTTGTCTGTCTGGCATAACACTTGAAACACTTTTGAAAATCAATAGCTATTTTGGAGGTGTTTTGATCTAAGTTCATTTTTATGCACAATAAATTAGTGAACCAAGGCTCACTGATTAAACAATCCCAGAGGGATGTTTATTGTGATCGGTATTTTTAGTACTCCAAAAGACACAAAGACAATAAAATTGCTTCCCTGCAGGACACTGTTTCTAAATTAACTATGCAGAATAAAGAGGTATTATGTCAAATTTCAGCTCCCACCTCTTTTTTTCCCCTGCTGACTGCTACCTCTTTATGCCCTTCTTTGCCACCATCTCACTCCTCTGAAAACACTTTATCTGAACTTCTTTTTTTTTCCTTAAAAATACAGCAAATAAACCCTTGCCTGAAATGCTTTTTAAAATTCACCCCAGCAGTGATGTTGAACATTCTCCCTTTGTATCATTTCTATTCTATAGGCATTCTCAGAATTACATAGCATTGCAAAATATTTTCCTAAACTTTGTGAGAATCCCTACAAAAAGTGAGAATGGCTACACTAAAATTCTTGTTGAAGCTTACCATCCTACGATCCCCAACTTATATCAGCTTGTTCACGATTACTGGCTCAAGGGAAATATGACTAGAACAAGCAAAAATAAAAGACTTCAAGGACAGCTTAGCCTTAAATATTGACATCTTAGGCTGGCTTCTATAGAGAAATTAAAGGAGTGAAGCTTTTATACATACATACATACATATATATACATATATACGGAGGGAGGGAGAGAAAGAGAGAGAGAGAGGGAAAGAGAGAATTTATCTAAAGGAAATGACTCACACAGTTGTAGAAGCTGGTATGTTCCAAGTCTGTGAGTCAAATGTCAAGCTGGTGGCTTCTCCTGACTCACACTCCTATAGGGGCTGATGACCCCAAGATCAGCAGGCAGTACAGCAGGCTTCTGGCTTTGGAGGCTGATGAATCCAAGATCAGCAGGTAAAATGGCAGATTGTTGCCCCACAGGCTGTGAAGGCAACAATCCTAAGATTGGTAGGCAGTACATCAGGCCACAGATTCAAGTCCAGAAACCGAAGATGATGGTGGATCCAGATCCAGCAGAAAGCCAGAGAGTTTTCCCAGGAATTCCATGTATATTTTTGAAGTAGGCCACACCCCTGGGGGAACTCCCTTTCAATAAGTTGGCTGCTTTTGGAACATCTCATCATAGATATGGTTATGTTATATTGAATCTCATCATGGGAGATGACTATATCAAAACTGCTAAACCACTGAGAATCATGGTCTAGCCATGTTGATGTGCAACTTTAACTATCATAATTGACAAAACAGCCACTGAGCTTTTGGAAGACTCTCAGGCCATGAGTAAAAAATTGCTAGAGGCTATCCCAAAGGCCTTTTTCACCACTAATTCTTGGACTAAAATTTACTCTTATAAACAAAATAAAGATGAAAGTATTTATGGTTATGAGACTCAGTTCCTCCAGAATTTTTCCAAACACTCTGGCATCACTTTGACTATGTCTGGTGCGTCTGCCATTTTCAGTGCTGTCTTCATATCCAGTCTTAAACCTGACATCTCACCTTAGTAAAGTGGCATCAATTAGAGTGGGAGACAGCTCCTGTTGTTCAAATTAACCAATATAACCTACAAACTTTACCAGACTTCAGAACTTGAAAGGGCTTCCAAGGCTAATAAATTAATAGCTCTTCATTTGCAACAATTGCAATCTTCTAGACAAAAAAAAATGCTAACACTTCCAATAGCACAATGGCAGGGATTTGGTACTATTGTAAAATACTTGGCCATAGGAAAAATCTATGCTGCAAGTTAAAACAATAAACAGAAGATTGACATAGTCCCCCTTAAAAAATCCTGCAGCAATATAAATCTGGATGAAGTACAGCTGGGATGCTCCTTGGAAGTGAGAATGGCTACACTTCATCTCACCCACTTTGGTCATGTTGTCAGAAGAGTCCAGTCATTGGAAAAGGATATCATGTTTAGTAGAGGGTCAGTGAACCAGGGAAAAATTCTCAATGAGATAGATTGACACAGTGGCTGCAACAATGGGCTCGAGAATAGCAAGGATTGTAAGGATAGCACAGGACTGGGCAGTGTTTCATTCTACTGTACATAGGGTCACTAAGAGTTGGAGCCAACTTGACAATACCTAACAATAACATGCACTCATTACAACAATCAAGCATAAGAGATCAAGAGGACATGGTTTTTCTAAGGATGGAGCTAGGAAGGTAGGAGGGAATGGAAAGGAAGAACAAAGGGCAGAGGTGGGTGCAGGGAAGAAATGGGAAGAAAACTGACAATGGTGGAATCGCAGTGAAAAAAAAAAATCTGGGATTCAAAATGGAGTTTTATCAGTAATCACCAGGCTAAGTACAACAGTTTGAATTAGGGTTTCTGGTGCTCTGAACAGTTCACTAAGTCAGAGTGCACCAAACTCAGGGGAGTAGAATTAGAAAGGAGAAAGGGACAGAAGAAAAAAAAAATAACAAGATCAGATCCATCCTGTGGAGTGCCAACTGGCAGCCGAGAAAGCCCATCAGAGACCTCCCTGGGGAGGGCCAACTGGCAGGAGAGAAAGGCCATCTGAGACCTCCCTGGCTTAAGGAAGAAAACATACCACACCAGCATACCAGCGACCACACCAGCACACCAGCAATCACCCCAAGGATCTACCTTCAGCACCTGATTTTATCAGTAACTTGGTTGGCTAGGTACAAATGGACATGGCCAGCGCCACTGGAACCCTGAGCAGAAAGTCCATTGGGGTGACAAGAGGGCGTATGCAGCGAGGTGCTCCCGCAGTGGAACACCAGTCAGGCTTGGGTCAGCTTAGGACGACTGAGGAGCCTGTGCTTGACTTTGTCACTAACATTGGAACTACAGGTTGCATAAGTGCTGCTGAAACAGAGCAGATCTTTGGAATCCCAGGTGGAGACACCCGGAGAGGAACTCCCATGGCAGGTTATGGTCTGGGCCAGTGCCACAGTTGGTGAGCCCAGAGAGGAACTCCTGAGATGGATCACAGAGCCAGTCAGTTGTCTTGGATTGGCTTTTTGAAACTGAGGGCCTCAGGAGTGGGTTGAGTGTGTCTGAGCCTGGAGGAAAGTGGCCACCCCCTAACAACTGGAGTCTTTGCTGAAATTGAGCTGCAGGCCTGTGACTAACAGTAGAACGTCATCATTAGCAGCCTGCTCAAAGCCCTAGAAACCGCCCCTAGCAATGTGGAGCTTTCCTTCTTTGTCTCTTCCACTCCCACCTTCTCCAACAATACTTTCACTCATGCAATAGAAGAAACCACATTCAGCCACCATAATACCTCCCAGTTTGAATTCTAATCCCTCTTTACGGCAAACAGAAACCCATATCTACATTCCACACAGTGATTCCACCATCACAAAGAAAACTGCAGAGCAACCCAACATACCTGAATTAATAACTAAAAAAATAAAATACACCTGCTCCACCTTTTCAAAATATTAAATCATAAAACCAAGACAAAACAAATAAATACTAATCAACAGTTAAAGACAACCTCAAAATGTCTAGGAAACAACAGGTAACCTCAAACAAACAAACAAACAAAAAAAAAAAAAAAAAACAGGACAAAGCATTAGAAGCAAAACCACAAACAAAGGTCTCATTAAACATGGAGGAAGAGGAGGCAATAGAATTATCTGAGAAGGAATTTGGAAGATATGTTTATAGAGCTTTACAGGAGACTAAGGAAACTCCAAACAGAAGAAAGGAGAACACAGACAGTTCCCTGCAAGAACTCAGGAAAATCTTTCAAGAACAAAATAACAAGATTAATGCACAATCAGAACTCATACAGAAACAGCAGTTAGAAATCCAGAAGATCAATAACAAAATTACATAATTACACAACATAGTAGAAGCACAAAAGAGTAGGTTAGAATTGGCTGAAGAACACATATCCCAACTAGAAGACAAATCCCTGGACACCAGCCTGTATGAAGAAAAATCAGAACAAAGATTTAAGAGAAATGAAGTTGTTGTTGTTGCTGTTATGTGCCGTCAAGTCAGACTAGACTCATACCGACCCCTACTTGGGTTCCCAAGGCAGTATCATTATGGAAGTAGATTGCCCAATCTCCTTCCACGGAGTGGCTGGTGGGTTTGAACCACCAGCCTTCTGGTTAGCAGTCAAGTGCCTTAGGCACTATGCTAAGAGATATGAAGAGAACCTAAAAATTATATGGGATGACATTAGACAAAACCACATAAGACTCATTGGAATTCCAGAACAAGAAGGGACAAAAAAAAAAAAAAACCAAGAAAATTGTGGAAGACCTGCTAATGGAACACTTCCCTCATATCATGAAGGAAGAAAAGATATTTGTCCAAGAAGCTCATAGAACCCCACACAAGATAGATCCCAAGAGAAAAAAACTGAGGCATATTATAATCAAACTCTTCAAAACCAAAGACAAAGACAAAGTTTCGAGAGCTGCCTGGGACAAAAGAAATATTACTTATAATAATCAGTTGGGCTGAGTTCCGATTACTCAGCAGAAACCATGCAGGCAAGAGGCAATGGGACAGCATATATAAAACACTGAAGGAAAAGAACTTCCAACCAAGAATCCTATATCTAGCCAAATTATCCATCAAATATGAGGGTGAAATCAAGGCATTCTCAGACAAACAGAAATTAATGGATTTTGTGAAAACCAGACCAACCCTATAAGAAATGCTTAAGGAAGTCCTTCCAATAGAGAACCCACAACAGAGATCCACAAAATCAGGATATGTGGCATCAACACTAAAACCAGATCAGAAATAGAAACTCAAAATAAGACCTAAAACATTGTACACTAAAAACCAAGGCAGTCAATCAGCACACAACAACAGCAACTAACTTATTAGAGGAAATAAAACGTCTTGGTACAAAATTCCAAAAGGAGAGGAAAACAGGACAATGTCATCACAGTATGCACAGTTCTAAAAATATACAGAAAATAATGTACTCCATGGTAACTACAGAGAAAATTAACAATCCCCCAAAGAAAATCCATAAGGAAGGAAAACATATGGGTTTAATAAGCACAAAACCAAAAATAAAGAAGAAAAGTGAGAAAGCATTAGGCAACAAACCAAACTCAGCACAGAAAATTATATGGACCAAGGAAACACCAACAACACAACAAAAAACACAATAGAATGTGTTTACAGGTGTTTACAGTAACGGGCTCATACAGTACTTATCTTTCTGCGATTAACTTGTTTCATTCAGCATAATGTACTCCAGGTTCATCCATGTTGTGAGATGATTCACATGATTATCCATCACTGATTACACTCAATGTGAATGGTCTAAATGCACCTATCAAAAGAAAGAGAGTGGCAGACTGGATAAGAAAAGAAGACCTATCGATATGCTGCCTAAAAGATACTCACCTTACACACAAAGAAAAAAACAAATTAAGAGTTAAGGGATGGAACAAAATATACCAAGCCAATGGTAACCAAAAGAGAGCAGGAGTGGCAATATGAATTTCTGATAAAATAGACATTAAGGTGAAAAACATCATAAGAGACAAAGAAGGACATTATATGATGCTGAAAGGGTCAATTGACAAAGAGGATGTTACAATAATAAATATTTATGCACCCAATAAAGTGCTCCAAAATATGTGAAGCAAATATTAACTGAATTAAAAGGGACAGTAGACAGCTCTATAATAGTAGTAGGAGACTTTAACACACCACTTTCAAAGAGGGACAGGTCAACTAGAAAAAAACTCAACAAAGATACAGAAGAACTCAACAATACAATCAACCAACTCAACCTCATAGA
>NW_006921617.1:18174173-18175699 GCF_000298275.1 Orycteropus afer afer | reverse complement strand
TACACAGCACCTTCTCAGACCACAATGCTATAAAATTAGAAATTAATAATAGGAAAAGCAAGGAAAAAACATCAAACATATGGAAGCTGAACAACTCACTGCTCAAAAACTGCTGAGTAATAGAAGATATAAAAACTGAAGTAAAAAAAAAAAAATTCCTAGAAACAAATGAGAATGAAAATACACCATACCAAAAACTATGGGACACAGAGAAAGCTATATTCAGCGGATAGTTTATAGTAATAAATACCTACATCAAAAAAGAGGAAAGAAACAAAACCAACACTCTAACTCATCAACTCCAAGTAGAAATAGAACAACAAAAGAATCATACAGCATCTATAAGCAAGGACTAACAAAGATCAGAGTAGAAATAAATGAAACAGAAAACAAAAGAACCATAGAGAAAATCAACAAAACAAAAACCTGGTTCTAAGAAGAGATTAATAAAATGGATAAACCTTTGGCAGATCTAACAAAAGAAAAGAAAGAGAAGATCCAAATCACAAGAATTGTAAATGAAAAGGGCGTCATACAACAGAACAAACTGAAATAAAAAAGATACTGACAGAATATTATGAAAAACTGTACTCCAACAGATTTGAGAACCTATCAGAGATGGACAAGTTTCTCGAATCACAAGATCTACCTAAACTATCCCACTCAGAGATAGAATACTTGAACAGACCTATAACAAAAGAAGAAATTGAACAGGTCATTAAAAAAACTTTCCACAAAGAAAAGTCCTGGTCCTGATGGCTTCACTGGAGAATTTTATCAAATATTCAGAGAAGAGTTGACACCTATGCTACTTAAGCTTCCAGGACACAGAAAAAGATGGAATACTCCCAAACTCATTTTAGGAAGCAAGCATAACACTAATACCAAAACCAGGGAAAGACGCCACTACAAAGGAAAACTAGAGACCAATACCACTCATGAACATAAATGCAAAAATCTTTAACAAAATCCTGGCCAACAGAATCCAACAGCATATCAAAAATTAATACAGCTGGACCAAGTGGGATTCATACCAGGTTTACAAGGGTGGTTCAAAATCAGAAAATCAATCAATGTAATCCACCACATAAACAAAACTAAAGAACCGTATGATTGTATCAATCATTGCAAAAAAGGCATTTGATAAAATCAAACATCCATTCCTGTTCAGAACTCTCAGCAAAATAGGGATAGAAGGGAAATTCCTTAACATAATAAAGGGTATGTATGCAAAGCCAACTACCAACATATTATCAAAGGAGAAAGATTTGAGGCATTCCCCTTATGAACGGAAAACGGACAAGGATGCCCTCTATCACCACTTCTATTTAACATTCTATTGGAAGTCCTGGCCAGGGCATAAGGCAAGAAAGAGAAATAAAAGGCATACAAATTGGTAAAGAGGAACTAAAAGCATCTCTATTTGTGGATGATATGATCCTGTACACAGAAAACCCAAGGAACTCAATAAGAAAACTACTGGAACTAATAGAGAGGTTTAGCAAAGTGGCAGGATACAAGGTCAA
>NW_006921617.1:18158381-18171712 GCF_000298275.1 Orycteropus afer afer | reverse complement strand
TCTGGAGATCCTAGATAGAGTGGGAAGAAAAATGTGGAATAAAATCCAAAAACTCAATAATGACCAGAATTACTGGTCAGAGGAAGTCTGATGAGACCCCCAATACTATGGCCCTGGAATACATTCTGCATCTGGAATAAAACTCACCACCAGGGGCTGGCTCTCAGCCCAAGAGTTAACAAGATATAAATGCAGAGCACTCAACCCAGGATGACACACCCACATACTCTATGGCAATACATCCCTTAGAGCAATGGACCATGGGGCACCAGAGGACCAACATTCAGGTTGAGGAAATGCAGGAAAACAGGAGTGGATAAATATGAGGGGTACAGGGGGAGAGTTACTGGGTAAGAGGAGAGAAGACTGGGTGAGGGTTGGACAAAATAAAAGAGGAGTGAAATTAAATGTACACATAATGTTGGATGTAAAAGAAGCTTTTAAAATAAATAAATAAATAAGAAATAAGTGAATAAAACAAAAACACCTCAGTAGTAGCATTGAAAGAAAAAAAGAATATTTGTGCTTAACATGTGTATTATAAATAAATGTATTCATCTTCAAAAAACCCTAAAAAACATAAAATTGGTTTCAGAATGAAGGGGCTCTGGGGACAAAACAGAGACTTTGCCTGTGGCGGCTTTTAATCTGAAAGGAGAAACTACTTTGTTTATTAATGGAGAACCTTGCCAATATTTAATTGATATTTGATTGACACTGATTACTGTTAATCTCACCTATATACAAAACCCCCTGCCCTGCAGTAGTAAAACCTCAAAAATAGTGTGTGTGGGTGATGGTGGTCACAAATCAGGAACAAATGTTGATCCACTTCCAACCTGTTCTGATATCTTCTGGTCCAACTGAAGATTTATACCCTCTTTTTTTCTGTTCTGATACCCCTGTCAATCTATTGGGAAGAGATATTTTATCTAAATGGAACAGCCATTTACAAGTTAATGATGGGGAGGGGAATATTATTGATTCTTCCTGATATCCTTGAGTCAACAGAAATAGATTCTGAATTAGACAATATTAAAGAGCAAGAAGCCATGCTATATGCAAGCTCTTGTTATGCCTCTCCCAAATTCAATTGAGCTTAATCCCTTACCTTCTGACATCTCTTCCCTACTTCCTGAAACCTTATGACCACCACATTCACAGATATTGGTCAAGTCTTGTCAGCTGAGCCAATTAAAATTGAAATAGATTTAGCTAAACCTCTGCCCCAAATTACCCAGTCTCAAATTAGGAGCAAAAGAAAGACTAGCTCCCATCATAGAAAATTTCCTTTCTAAAGGTTTAATTGTCCCTTGTACCAACCCTTGTAACATTCTTATTCTTTCAGTTAAAAAATCCAAGTAATAGGCATTGGAGATTTGTTGAAGGTTTGCATTCCGTTAATCATATCGTTATTCCTAGATTCCCAGTAGTCCCTAATTATCATTTATTACTTTCCAGTATCCCTTCAGATGCAATTCATTTTATGGTTGTGAATCTTCACAGTGTCCTTCAAAGTATTCTCATGTATTCTGAAAGCTAATATTGTTTATTTTATCTGGAAAAAGTGCATTTATCTGGATTGTAATGCCTCATAGATTTACTGAACTTCTCACCTACAGGCATACCTTGGAAAGATTATGGGTTCAGTCCTAGATCACTGAAATAAAGCAAATATCACAAAAAAAGTGTGTCACATGAAGTTTTTGGTTTTCTAGTGAATAAGAAATTTATCTTTACACTAAACTATAGTCTATTAAGTGTGCAATAGCATTACGAAAAAGTGTGAAATATTGTGAGATTTACCAAAATGTGACAGAGAGACACGATATGAACATGCCGTTGGAAAAATGGAAAAATAGATTTGCTTGACACAGGGTTGCCACAAACCTTCAACTTGGAGAAAAAGAAAAAAAAGCAGTATCTATGAAGGACAATAAAGTGAAGAAAAATAAAACAAGATATGCCTGTATTTTTCTCAGATTCTACATGTGAATTTGCAGCCATTAAAGTTCACAAAGAAATTAACATTGCTACAACATGTTGACCATTTTGTAATTTGCTTAACTTCCCACCAAGCCTACCTTGATGAGAGTATAGCTTTATTAAAACATCTAGCTGTTGATGGACATAAATTATAGAGAAAAATTACAATTGGTTCAGTGCTCTGTTAAATATTTTGGCCACCTAGTTTCTTCAGAAGTCATCTCTATTGATCCTAGATGGAAAGTATAGCTTTATTAAAACATCTAGCTGTTGATGGACATAAATTATAGAGAAAAATTACAATTGGTTCAGTGCTCTGTTAAATATTTTGGCCACCTAGTTTCTTCAGAAGTCATCTCTATTGATCCTAGATGGAAAGGAGCTATTCTCATCTCTCCCATACCTGAAACAAAATCAAACAGCTATTGAACTAGGACATTGTGGATTTTGTCTTATTTGGATTTCCAGTGTTTCCTTTTTGATTCAACCTTTATACAGATATTTAAAAGTCTATGAGCCAGATTCATTCCAAATTGTACCAGTTCAATTAAAAGGGGCTTCAAAGAACACACATACTCTAAGTTCTGGTACTTACCACCTACATTTTTCCTTATTTGTACATGAATTATCTAGAAACACTTTAGATGTATTAATAAAAAACATGGAGAACAACAAAGACTGTATTAGGCTGGATTCTCTAGAGAGAGAGAAATTTATCTCAAGGAAATTTCTCCCACAGTTCCACAGGCTGGCATGTCCAAGGTCCATGCATCAGTCAGGCATCAGGCTAGCTCCAGGGTTGATGACTCATGTAGTTCCAGAATTGATGAATCCAAGATCAGCAGGTCAGAGGGCAAGCTGCTGGCTCATAGGCTGTAGAGACTGACAAATCCAAGGTAGGCGGGTAAGAAGTCAGGTTGCTGGCTCACAGGCTGGGAAGCTAATGAATCTCAAGATTGGCAGGTAAATGTCAGACTGTTGACTCACAGGCTGCAGAGGCTGACAAATACCAAGAACCAGAGGTCATATGATGATGAGCCTGATGAAAAATCCAGAGCAAGCAAAGGAACTTTGCCAGAATATCCATATATATTGGATGAGGGTCATAACCTGACAAAACTCCCCTTACAATTATTTGGTTGATTATGGAGGCTGATTTCACCATTACATAACTGCCAAATTACATCAGAAAATAACTATATCATTATATAATTCACAAACTACATCATTGTATAACTGAAAAACCACTGAGAATCATGGACCAGCCAAGTTGACACATAAAGTTAACCATCACAAAGACCTATAGGTCATTACTTCCTACAAATTGATTCTGTAGCCATGAGATACCCTACCTGCTGAGGGCTGTGGCTACTACTGCCAAACTAATGGAAACCACAGAAAGCTGGAATACTTTTTAGATGTCTATGTGCCTCATGTTGTATCTGCCTTACTTAATTCTACCTTGGCACGACGTCTTTCTGCCAGCAAGCTCACCTTTTATGAAGTTCTCCTGGCTGTGTCTAACATTGGACTACACTCCATGGCCCATTTAAGTACAGCTGCTTTTCTTCCCTAATGAGAACAAGTATCCTACATATGATTGGCTAAACTTGGCTGTGAAATTTTAACCTCTTGGGAAGACTTAAAAGAGACCCCTTTAACTAATTCTGATGTAGTCTTATTTGTAGATAGTTCCTACTTAAAAGCTAATCCTACTAGTCCTCACTATCAAACTGGATACTCTGTTATGACTTCTATTGAAGTCCTTGAAAGTCAGGGTCTCTTTGTAGCTACTTCAGCCCAACAAGCAAAATTAATTGCTCTCACTAGAGCTTTTATAGTTGCTTAAGGAAAATATATTACTATTTTTTATGGACAGTAGACATTGTTTTGGAATTGTACATGATTTTGACATGATATGAAAACAAGGAGAATTTTTAACTTCTTCTAGAAATGCCATAAAAAATGGAGTTTTAGTAGAAGAACTACTCCCCTCTGAAATTGTTGTGATAAAAATTCAAGCTCACCAGCCAAAAGGATTACTCTAAACTGAAGAAATTAGAGGAAATAATATTGCCCTATTTGGCCTAACTAAAATCCTAGAAAACACCTTAAAGTCCTACCTGGACAACATCTTCACCTTTCAGGTCTATGCTCTAATGGCAGCTAGATTTTATTTAGCTTCTACTCTCAAATTTTTATAAATATGAATTAATAATGATTTTTAGAATTTTGTATTGATGATCACCTTCCAGTAGCTGTATGATCACCTTCCTCTGCTATCATTTGTAGCAAAGAAGCTTCTTGAAAACACCATACCCATTTGGGGAGCACCAAAAACTCTTTGTACTGATCAGAGAACTCATTTCACTAGTCAAGTCATCCAATAACTGTATGGAGTTTTTCTTATCTGTCCAAGACTACATTGTCCTTAGCATCCTTAGTCTTCTGGTCTGGTAGAAGGAGCTAATGAAATAATAAAGACCTAACCAGCAAAGCTGTAGGAAACTTTGCATTTATCCTGAACTAAGGTTCTTTCCTTAGTTCTTTTAGATATGAAGTCCACACCATTTGGATCTCACAAATTTATTCCCTATGAAATAATTACCAGGAGGCTCATTGTCCATCTTTATGTTGCCTGCACCAACCCTAACATTGCTCTACCTGAATTACTGACATATTGGTAGTCTTTAATCCAGTATTCTAAGGGATGTCTTTTACAGTTTGAGAAGCCATTGAGGAACAGAAACTAGACTCCTAAAGTCTACTTATCATTGCTCTAGGAGAGTATGCATATGGAAAGGGACATCATGTAAATGACTCATTAATTCCCCATTAGAAGGGACTATATTTAGTACTCCTTTTCAATTGAATCAATGTGTAGCCAAATTAGAGGGAAAACAATCTTGAATCCATTTGTTTCAGTTAAAATGGCTAAAACTCTTCTTTGGAGTAGCCAATCCAGCAAAGAATTGAAAATAACATTTAAATGCCTAGTGTTCTGAAGCAGATGATGTTTGTGTCAGATGGCTGAGCCAAGACCCTGGACTGGTCATAAAAATGTACACGGTTATATTTTTTCTTTTAACCTTTGTTATAGTCATGCCTCTGCTTATGCTCACAATTTGAAAAGGTTTAATTGTTGTATATAGAGTGACCTCCCAACCTCAAGTCAATCTGGACTTCTCTGATGGGTCTCTCCACTACAGGGATCTGATTGGATTACTCTTGATCTATGGATACAAGAACAATGGAGAAGTAGTCCATTACTACAGAAAAAAAATTACTATTACTAGATTACTAGATTTTCCACTGATAGATGTTCTCTTTTGGGATCTGAATGAAACAAGGCCATAATTTAACTTTTAGTCTTAATACAACCCTTGCTTTACTAAATTAAGTTGCTCAAGAAGAGGTAGCTAAAAAATCTATCAAACTCACCAACATACACTTCATTTTGTTGGTTCATATCAACAACTGTGGAACAAATTCATTTGGTTAACTTCCCAAGTGGGGAGACTAAGTCAAGTTTCTCTCCTTTGCTGGGAACAATCTAAACACACCTATGAATAATCCAGCCAATGCCAGACCTATGGGATAGCTTCCAGTGTCTGAATGTGCATCATTTATAATCTTATAAGCTACTTATTTATTTATTTTGTCACCAACTGCTACAATACTCAGGTATCTATTGGGTAGTCCCTAAAGGCAACTTTTGGTTATGTCAAACCAAATATTGGCCCTGATTCCTGCCAGACTTGATTGGAAAAGGCACTCTGGGCCTGATATTAAGAATTCAATGGTCTCATTCAGTGTTTCATTGGCTTGATCATTTAGTGGCAGCATTTGCACCTCAGATAGGACCTAAAGATGTTATGGCACATGTATTAACCAAATGTGTACAAGCTGCCCTAAATGCATTGCCCATGGGCTTCAAGAGATCAATACTGAAATAGCAATGATAAGAAAGGTTGTTGGTATGTGCGGTTGAGTTGGCATCTACTCATAGCGACCCCTCCTTGGGTTTCCGAGGTGGTATCACTATGGAAGTAGATTGTCCAGCCTTACTTCCAAGGAGTGGCTGGTGGGCTTGAACTTCTAGCCTTCTGGTTAGCAGTCAAGTGCCTTAGACACTGTGCTACCAGAGCTCCTGATAAGAAAAGTAGTACTCCAAAACACAATGAATGCCCCTTGACATTCTCACTGTAGCTTAAGGAGCTACCTGTGCCATAATAAAATCTGATAGCCATGTCTAAATTCCCGACATTTGTACTAATATTACACTCTATGTTAATCTTATCCAACATGTAGTATCTCACCTTAATGATTCTGTTCATTTATTAACAGATATTATAAGTAATTTGTTTTCCTCTTGAGGTCGATAGTGGAAAAAATGCTAGGTTATTTTGGAATCTTTATATTCCTCATTATTTCTAGTATCATAATTATAAAACACTGTTTTGCTTTAGTTCCACACATTTTGTCCATTAAATGCTAAACTTCCAAATCATTTGACCCTTCGTATAAAATCATCCTGAATTTCACAGGCTTTCACCAATGATTATGTTGTTTAATCATTCCTCATTTGTCATATTGTGTATGTTTCATCTTGACCACTGTAATTCTGTCCTGACTGAGAAATGGTCTTCAAATATGACCTTGTCTGTTAGGATATTCCCCAATAAAACATACTCACCCTGAGGAGGAGGCAAGGAGGCAAATAATTTTAATTAACCAAAACTCCTCAGGAAAACAGAGAAATTCCTTGCAGAAGAAAGGCTACTCCACTGTGAGTGATCAGTGCTCCCTATCAAAGACTTGATCAAAAGAGGGAAATGTAAATTGAAAAGTTTCAAACTGGAGGCCTTCATTTCAGATGTAAGAATTACAAGGCAAACATGAATTCCCAGGAAGTGAAAGATCAGGATGTAAACCATTTGTTCACAGGACAAATGTGTCAAGATATGAACAATTTGTTCCCAGAAAAAAATATGTTCACGACTGCAATTCTGTATAATGGAACCAGCTGATGCCTCTCACCTAGGTGTTAACTCATTCCTTCCTAGTCAAGTGGCTGACCTTTCACATTACAAATAATTTTAAGCTGAAATTGATCTTATCTATAATCAATCACACTTGTTACATTTCCTTTGTTCTCTGTGTATACAGATCACTTCTCTCTACTGCAGAGTGCTTTGTATTTTCACTTAGTACTGACCAACTCAAGCTGTATTAGTCTGCAATAAAACCTTTCTTCTTTCACGCCTAACATGGTGTAAGATTTTATTTGAAAAAATCAAAAATTATAAAATTTTCAATTATTAGCAGTTACATCTGCCAGAAAGTCCTGGTGGGTGGACTCATTACTATCTATGCTATCTCTGTTCTATCTTTCAGTTGTCCAATGTTCAAATGACATTTAGAAATAAAAGAATCTCAGTCTTTAAAATTTTGTTTGCTAAACATATAGAGGAACAGCATATTGAACAAATTGTAACCACATTATTGTGAGTCAAATAGCCTTCATTGAATATAGTTCTGATAATCACTAGGCAGTTGAAATGACAGCCCCTTTTGCCCATGATCTGAAATGGTTGTCATATTTTCACCTGGGGTCCCATCCTCTTAGATGAATTTTCAAGTCTATTTCCAGGAGATTTAATTTAAAAGTGTGGCTGTGTAGTTAGAAAATATTGTACACTTGTCTATCATTCTGAGGGATAAGTGGTATGGGGAAGAGAGAGCATGTCTAAGAGGAACTGGGATCTTGTTTTCCTTGGAAATGACTAAGTTAAAGACTGCCAAAGACAGCTTTCTAGGAGGAAAAAATAAAGTTATACAAAGGTATACTTTTTTCTCTGTTTCTTGTCATGGTTATGTCTGAGGAGTTGAGTTATGAGCATCTTTTTTTGGTGATGTGTGTTTGGTAATTATTATTCTTAGAGAATTTTCTGAGCTTGACTATAATTGTTTTTATTTTTATGTTAGCTACAATTTTCTTAACTGTTTAATATATCCCTCACTATTTTTATTTTCTTGTGTCAGAGGCCAGGTATGGGTGCCTTGTTTCATCGTTTTAAAATAAATGGCTTAGATAGTCAGCTAGGCTGACAGGCTAGGGTGCCCAGTAGCCCTGATAGAAAGGCCAATCACAGTTACAATAACAAGTGATGGAAGGAATACTGGATCTGTACTCAGAGAGTCTACCATTTCCCAGCCATTGGATTAATGCCTCTGTTTTTCCTAGTACCCATTTCTTATTTGAAAATGGAAATAATGCTGCCTTACTTACTCTGGGATAGTTGTGAAAGTGAAATTAAATGGCACATATTAGATAAATAGATAGATGTCATTGAGTTAGCTCTGTCTCATGCTGACCTTACATACAATGAGATGGAATGTTGCCTCATCCTTCATCATCCCTGTGATCTCTGACGTGTTCAGGTCCATTCTTGTGACTACTGTGCCAATTCATCTCATTGAGTGTCCCCCTTGCTCTTCCAGGCAATTGATCCTTCCTGATGGTGTGTCCAAAGCAAGTGAGTCATACAATGTTCTGTTGTGATTCATAAGATTTCATTGGCTAATTTTCAGAAGTGGATCACAAGATCTTTTTTGCTCATTTGTCTTTGTCTGGGAGTTCCACTGAAACCTGTCTACCATGGATGATCCTGCTGCTTTTCGAAATACTTGTGACAGAGCTTCCAATATCATAGCAATATGCTAGCCACCACAGTACACCAAACTGATAACAGAGTGGTGGGTATACTTAAGTGCATTTGCTAAATTGTCCAGTGCTATAAGAATATGAAAAGTTATTATTATAAGCAACCATGAAGATGAGGAGAAATTAGAGAAAGTTGTGCCAATTCATAAATCAGAAGTATAATTTTTAAAGTATTTCCGTTTTCTAAGGTTTCATTTTCTACTGTATTTTTTGACAGTTCCAAGGACCTGTTCCTGAAGCTGTTGGTGGCCATCTTGTGTATCTATGAGCTGTGATTTGATTGCCCTAGAAACTTCCATTTATCACAGGTATTTGTTTTGTTGGTATCTCTGAACTATTATTGTCTGTGCTAGCTGCATCCAGGCACTTGGTATTATGGAAAGTGTGTGAAAAGAATTATCTTTCTGTGACCGCATGAACAATTACCTCTAATTAGACACTCAAAATCAGTAATAACACAGAGACATTTTAGGGGCACTCAACAGTTTATGGAAAGCAATCTTGTCCCCTTTCATGTCACGTCACATTCTATGAACTTTGTATTTGAGGATAGAGGATTGTACAAAAAAAAAGAAAGTTGAACCTCTGTTAAGGGTGAAGAAAATTTGGAAACAGATAGTGGTGATGGCTGAACAATTGATGAACATAATTAATGTCACTGCATTGTATATGAAAATAATGTTAAAAATGTCAAATGTTTGATCACATATATATTTACCACAACAAAAAACATCATTTTGGGTTCAATTTGTGATTGCTTTTGATAACACAAAAAAATAAAAAGATCTACTGATGATCTACACAAACATTAGCATGCATGAGACTTTTTTTATTTTAAATTTAACAAATATTAATTGAGGATAAGTATTGTGGCAGGAGCAGTTTTTAGCACTGGAGATAGATGTCTAAGACATAATTCTTTTTTTCAATGAGTTCACAGTCTAGTTTTGTCTTTTGGCAATTATAATATAAAAACAATAATAAGAGATGGGGCACCTACAAGGAAATTTTGTGAAGTGTGGATATACTGACAGGTAAAGAATCCATTCAGAAAAAAATTTGTAAGATATATCTCAACGGAAAGGACCATAGAAAGGCCTTTTGTGCAAGCCTGAATCTTTGCTGGATGATAAGTCATCTTCTTATAATATTAAAAAAGTTTAATTTGATATTGCACATATTCTTAAGTATATAACATTAATTTCTTTCATGCCCAATTTAATGGAGCTTTCCAAATCTCTGTCAAATCTGGACTAAAGTCCCTTCAGCTTTTTTTGTATCCTCAGCAACCAATTTACAATTTAGACTCTGTAAATGCATTCGATTCTTGTTCAGAGCTTGCCTTAGTTATGTATTGCTGCTGCAACAGAAATACCACAAGCGGATAGCTTTAACATATCGACATTTATTTTCTCACAGTTTAGGAGGCTAAAAGTCCAAATTCAGAGTACCAGCTCTAGAGGAAGGTCCTTGTCTCCTTTCAACATCTGTGGGCCCAGCATCCATTAGAGATCTCCATGTGTCTTGGTTTCAATCTTTCCCTGAGTCTAGGAGATTCTCAGTGAAGAGACCCTGGGTCCAACGGATACTCTCTGCTCCTGACTCTTCTTTTTTGTGGTAGTGAGGTCTCTCCTCTCTCTACTCCTCTCTTCTTTCATCTCTTATGGAAAGCAATCTTGTCCCCTTTTGTGTCACGTCACATTCTATGAACTTTATATTTGAGGATAGAGGATTGTATATAAAAAAGAAAGCTGAACCTCTGTTAAGGGTGAAGAAAATTTGGAAATCTCTTGTAAGATAAAAGATACAACTTAAGAGTGTGACTTGAGTAAGGGCAGGACTTAAGTAAGGGTGTGACTTGTGTAAGGTGGTGACTGGAGTCACACTCTCTTGTAAGGCTGTGACTCAAGACATGTCCCACACTGATCTGGCTTCATTAATATAGAGAAGTGAGGATTTCTAACACAAAATGGATAATAATTTCTAACATAAAATGGAGAATGATTCACTAAGTGGAGGCCAACCACACAATACTGGGAATCATGTCCTAGCCAAGTTGACACATATTTTTGAGGGATACAATTCAATCCATGACAGCTGTTTTTAAAAACAATTGAGTATCTTCCTTCAAGCAACATGTTCTTTGCAAATACCCGTAGTTACAATATAGGCCATGTTTTCAACAGTGCTTAGCAGGTGTACTAGGCCCATTTAAGTGTGTTTTAGGACTTGCAGGCAGTCAATTGACTGTGCTTTTGTGGCTTCCTTTACATACTTAGTTTGCAGTAACATCAGCCATGGACTTCTGGCAAAGGCTGACATCTTTGAACTGCAGAGATCTGAAAGCAAGAAAGTTCTTGTGATGCTAGACCAACATCTCAGGGATTCTTTACACTACTGCTCCAAAAAATTTCAATGTTTTTTTTATAGCCAGCTTCTTCAAATGTCAGGCAATTCCACTACTTTTTTCTTGATGCTTTGTACTTTACAATGTATTTTTATTTTAAAATCACTTAAGATGTGAGTTCTTACATACTTGATGTATTATTCAGAGCAAATTCTTTTGAAGGTGCATCAAGACCCTTCTATCTGAGCCACTTGTTCATGTTTCCTTTGTTTTAGTTCACTCAACATCTGGTGTCTTCGAGTCTAGGAATTCATGGTGATGTGCTCAACCTGTTAGGGGAAAATATCTTTTGAAACATCATTCAAAAAAAGAAGAAACTGTGCTCTCTTTCCTTTGTAGACTTCATTTGGAAAATTTAGCAAATTAAGCCTCTTTGGGAACTCTGTCATGCTACTTGCAAATTGTGTCTAAATTTTTTCACCACTGCCCTAATACACTGTGGGGCATTTACTTGTTACCGCAAATCTAGAAGTCATGGATCCTCAGAATCTTTCTCCTATTTGCTTAACAGCAGTTGATTTTGAGTTGATCCTGAGTCATGGAAACCCTATGTGTGTCACAGTAGAATTGTGCTTCATAGGGTCTTCAATAGCTTATTCTTTAGAAATCACCAGGGCTTTCTTCCAAGGCACCTCTAAGTAGACTCAAATTTCCTAACTTGCTGTTAGCATTGGAGCATTCAATTATTTGCATCATCCAGGGACTTATTCATTGAATGGTGGCACTCATAACCCAAAAAGGACTCTATGCCAGGAAATTACTTCCTAATCTGGACAAATTATACTTAGTAACAATCTAGAATTTGGAATCTCCTTAAATTCTGTCATTTGTGAATTTGACTAGCAACTAGTATGAAGTGAGATCAGATGGAGGTAGGATTTATAAGAGTGACAGAAAAAGTTGAATTGGATGTAGAAGAATGAAGAATGTGTTTCATGGATGTCACCGTTAAAACACTGTGAAGTCAGCCTCAAGCAACCTTTAAAACTGTGCTTTGCTTGGAGGCAAAGCTTTTGACTTTGGCTGTTAGTGTGCAAAATGATGAACCCAGAACAATTTGGTAATCAAGACAGAAAAGGCTCCATATTGGCCTGACTCTGAGGCATGACCTCCGAGTTCCTGGAGAATTGAAGCAGTCACCATGACATCAGAAATCAGGCTTCCATCTGCACAGGGTGATGCCGATGGTAATAGTCACCAGCTTCAGTACACAAGGTGCATCCCAGAGCAGCTGACTTCCTGCGTGATAAAGAAAAGCTGGTGGGAGCTGGTTCTTTTCCTTTCAACAGTGAGCCTGCCACCCACTGTGATCCCTGCTTCCTTAGAATAGCATGTATTCATGATGAGAATTATGGATTGACTCTTTGAGCCTCATTAAGCTGGTCCTCCTGTCTTCCCAACAGGATTTTATTAAAACATTGGTAACTGTCTGAAATTATGTCACAGTCCACTGAATAAGTAAATGCAGTTTCAGAAAAGAAAATCTTATTAACAGTCTTGGATGATATGTTTTCAAGCCTAGGTTTGACTATTCATGTTTAAATTGCATAATCTGGAAGTTATAGAGTTCAGTTCTTTCCACATTCCCTGTTCATTAAAAAAAAAAGGAAAGAGACAGAGAGAGAAAGGGGCAGGAACAAAGAAGTGGATTCTGGCACCTGGGAGTGGTAGAAACACACTATTTGCCTTGCTAATGTGTTCTTTATATTAAAATTTTAGTGAAGGAGTCAGCAGGACCCTGGAAAGAAATATAACCTTGGTGTATCCCTTACTATTTTGTGAATTTGGGTAAGTTACTTGGATGTTCTCTGGAATTCAGTTTACTCCTCTTTAAAAAGTGGGCGTGGCTTAGAAAAAAATCTCAGCTTCCTTCTAATGCCAAACTCTATTATGCCATGATTCTATATTAAAGTGGGGAGGCACAGCTGGGTGGAAAGAACAAGAGTTTGAGAGCTCAGACTAAACTGGGTTTTAAATCCAGTTCTACTCTTTATTTGTTGTCTAACACTGGGATACATTCAGTTGCTCATTTCCTTGTCTTTAAAATTGGAATTCTAGCTGCTGTTCAGGATATTTGGGGACTGGGGGGGAGCAGTTGGCTGACAACCTCCTGTGTGTCAGAGTACAACTGTGCTTCTTGGGTCTTTAATTCGCTGATGTTTTGGAGGTAGATCTTTAGTTCTTTCTTCTGAGGAGCCTCTGAGTGGATTT
>NW_006921617.1:18135829-18156831 GCF_000298275.1 Orycteropus afer afer | reverse complement strand
CAGAAGGCTGGCAGTTCAAACCCACGAGCCACTCCTCAGAAGGAAGATGGGGCAATCTACTTCCGTAGTGATACTGCCTCAGAAACCCAAGGAGGGTCGCTATGAGTTGGGTCTGACTTGACAGCACATATCAGCAACAACAAAAGCTTAAATCATAAATTAAGATACTTTTTTTCCCAATATTTTGGGAATTTTCAACTACCTCTAAGATAAGTAAAACCAATGAGTCCCCGTCAAATCAGGTCATGTGTGTTAGAGCAGAACTGGGTTTTGCTCACAGGGTTTTTAATGGCTGATTTTTCAGACATAGATCACCAGGCCTTTTGTCTGAGATGCTTCTGGTGGACTCAAATCTCCAATCTTTTGGTGAAAGACACCCTGAGTAGGATGTCTTCAAAATAGCTTATACATTGCTGACTGAATTATTCTCCAAATCACATCATTTTAGAGCTAAATATGTTAAGTATCATACAATATATCAGAGGCTGAGTAAGGATTCCAATTTTGGACTCCTGAGTTTACCATCTGCTCCTTAATCCCCTAGCTACCTGTGTCTTAAATTTATTTGGAATATGAACTTTATTTGGTCTTGGAAAATAATTTAAAAAGGGAGGAAAAAAAAAAAAACAGTTTTACTGATTTCAGGAATTAGAACTTTTTTTTTTAACCTCAAAATGCTTTTAGTCAATTTTATACCTTCTTTGCCTGAAAATGCATGTCCTTTTCAGTGTTCAATTCACCACTATATATCATGTATTTTTAATGCTAGTCATATTCTTTATAGCTCTTCACAAATCTTAGAAAGCCTGACTTGAACAGTGAAGATAAAATGTAGCTGAAGTTTATGAGTGTCATTTGAGCTGAGCATCCACATCAAAAATGCTATAATCATGAGTATGATTAAATATATTCAGGAAAAGAAAGGAAATAGGGAAAGAATTAGGGGCCTAGGCACTTCAACTAATAGAAGAAAATAATCAATACCGACCCTGGCAAGTAGCAACAATAACCAATCTAACATATAATAAAATCTCAGTGATATGTAAAATATGGACCACTCCTTTTTGAGACATTTCTTAAAACTTTACTAGAGTGCACATATGTTTTAAAAATATGGTGCAAAACTCAATGGTTTGTAAATCAGAGATTTAGAGACCATGTTGTAGATACGGTGTAGCAATCAGGTATACATGGCAATATTGCAATGTACCAAATGACCCCTCAATCTCTGACTTAAAATAGCAATGATTTCTTTCTTGTTCATTGTTCTCCAATTCAGCTAGAATATCTCAGACCTTTTCCAAACATCTTTTGTTCTGAGATGAATGGCTATCTGAGGCTTACTCATCTCACCGAGAACAGTATAAGCTCAAAGAAGCCAGTGGAAACATGTGATGCTTATGGCCACGGCTGGGAACTGACATACTTCCACCCACATTCTATTGACAACAGCAAGTCACATGGCCAAGAACAACATCATTGAGACACTGAACTATTTGCTATGATTACCCTAGAGTGAACTATGACAAGGAAGAGATGAAAAACTGGGCAAGTAATACAATCTAGTACAAGTAGTGACTAAGAGTTAAGATTTCTGATGACACATGGGAAATGAACTATAAAGTTTATAAATGGGCTCTGAACTGTGCTTGCATCAATGCTGTTTCTAGCAATGCTGGGGACTTGGCTGTTTGCTTCAAAAAAAATCTCAAAACTCACTGCTATCAAGTCAATTCTGACTCATAGTGACTTCCATTGGGCTTTCGGGTAGCATAGTGCCTAAAGCACTTGACTGCTAACCAGAAGGCTGTCAGTTCAAACCCACCAGCCACTCCTCGGAAGGAAGATGGGGCAATCTACTTCCGTAGTGTTACTGCCTCGGAAATCCAAGGAGGGGTCGCTATGAATCGGGTCCGACTTGATGGCACATAACAACAACAACAATATTTACAGAACCAGACTGCCTCATCTTTCTTCCACAGAGTGGCTAGTGGGTTTGAAACACCAACCTTTTGGTTAGCAAACAAATGCCTTAACCACAGTGCCATCAGAGCTCCTTGCTTGTTGTTCTTATGTGCCCTTGAGTCAGACCTGACTCATAGCAACCCCTCTTTGGGTTTCTGAGGCAGTATTACTACAGAAGTAGCTTACCCAACCTTCCGAGGAGTGACTGCTGGGTTTGAACTGACAGCCTTCTGGTTAGCAGTCAAGTGCCTAAGGGACTATGCTACAAGATCTTCTAGAGCTCCTTGCTTCTTCTTGTTATATGCCGTTGAGTCAGACACAACTCATAGCTACCCCTCCTTAGGTTTCAGAGACAGTATCACCACGGAAGTAGATTGCACAACCTTCCTTCTAAGAAGTGGCTGGTGGGTTTGAACCACCAGCCTCCTGATTAGTAGTCAAGTGCCTTAAGCACTATCCTACCAGAGCTCCCATAGTGCTCCTTGGTTAGTTATCTGGAAATCCTAAAGCAAAGGAAACAGGGAAAGGGGAGAAAGAAAAGGGTGGTTCAGTGAGAAAGTTCCAAATGACAAAGGAACTTGCATTCATGGAACCAGTGATGCTTTGTTAAGATGTGAGACATCTTACTGGGGACTGCAGGTAAGCCTGTGCTACTCTGCTTATTACCATACGTACTTCTTGAGTGTGTTTTAAGTTCAGGGCACTGAGCTAGGTGCTTTGATGAGGAAGGAAAGTAGTGGGGAATACTAGGAGGAATTAGGCAAACCTAGGTAAGAGAAGAGAACTCTGGTGGCGTAGTGCCTAAGGCATTTGACTGCTAACCAGAAGGCTGGTGGTTCAAACTCATCAACCATTCCTCGCAAGGAAGGTTTGGCAGTCTGCTTCCATAGTGATACAGCCTCAGAAACCCAAGGAGGGGTTGCTATGAGTCGGATCTGACTCGATGGCACTGAGTTTGGTTTTTGTTTTGATTTGAGGTAAGAGAAGAAATGATGTTTTATAAAGGGAATGTGAAGGGATGGATAGAAGAAAGAGAATTGATATTCAGGTATGACAGTTTCTGAGGAAGGAGGGAAGTTAGAGAATACCTGTCAGGAGAAAGGGAAGCCATTGGTGCAGGACCTCTCCCCACAGTGATTCGTTTAGCCAATATGGACGTCTCCAGTGTTCCAAGTCAATAGCTATGTTATGTGTCAAGGATTCTAAGGTGAAGAAGATACAGTCCTAAGCCTCAAATCACCTAGCAATAGATAGAAGGAGTCCTACAAGTGAATAGGCAATTATTAAGAGCCTTTAAGTACAAAGATAATGGCATAAGGTCCTTCAGGAGTTGAGGAGAGGTACATTATTTAGACCTGGGATGTTAGTAAAGGCTTCTAAGACCCACTGACATGTAGCCAGGGTCCAGAAAGGCTTAAGATGATGACATGGCCTTCAAAACAAGAAAAATGTAAATGATAACAGGAGAATAAAAAGAGTCTACAGAATTCTGAATCTGTATTGGGGAATAATGAACACAGGGATTGGAAAGGGAAGTAGTACTGTTGGATGATGTTTCAGTCAAGACTAGGAGAAGACAGTGTGTTCAGTCAAGAATTTTTCCAATACATTGGTAAATGCAGGGGTTAGTAGAATGAACTAATAGGGGATTTAGAAAAAGGGGAAGATGGGGTTTGGTCAGGTAGTGTAAGAGTATGAGTTAACTATCATGACTCTAAATAGATTGTTGTTGTTGTTGTTGTTATTAGGTTCTGTCAAGTCAGCTCCAACTCATAGCGACTCTATGTGCAACAGAAAAAAAACACTGCCTGATCCTGTGCCAGCCTCACAATCCTTGCTATACCTGCAGGCACTGTGTCAATAAATAGATTCTTACCAGTAGAAAATAAAAACAGTTGCCAGTTCAGTTGATTCCAACTCATGGCAACTCCATGTGTGTCAGAGGATAACTGTGCTCCATAGGGTTTTCAAGTGGCTTATTTTTAAAAATATAGGTTGTGAAGTCTTTCTTCTGAGGCACCTATGAAATGGAACTGAACCTCAAACCTTTTGGGTATCAGCCAAGGATGTTTTAATTGGTTTTGTACTACCCAAGGACCCCAAATAGGTTCTAACACTGTAGCAATAAGAAAATGGAACAGAAGGCTAAGCACTTGACTACTAGCCAAAAGGTTGGTGGTTCAAACTCACCTAGAAGTGCAGCAGAAGACAGCCCTGGTGATCTTCTGCCAAAAGGTCACAGTAGTTGTATTCTGCACACATCAGTCAGAATTGACTCTATGGCAACTAACCATAGTTTTGCATGTACTAATAAGACTCTGCCTGCAGTCTTACCTTCCATTCTGGTAGCATTCTTTTAACACTTAGTCTCACCTATTTTGGTCATGTTGCCAAAAGGGATCATTCCCTGGAGAACAGTATCATTCTTGGTAAAGTAGAGGGTCAGCAAGAAAAGGGGAAGACTCTCAACAAGATTAACTGACACAGTGGCTGCAACAATGGACTCGAGTATAGCAATGATTGTGAAGATGGTACAGGACCAGGCAGTGCTTCATTCTGTTGTACATGGGGTCACTGTGAGTTGGAACTGACTTGATGGAACCTAACAGTGACAATGCAGGTGAACTAGTTAAGTAGTTCAGAAGTTGGAATGCTTTTGACTAAAGATGACCTGTGAGACTTATAAAAACAGGTAGGGTTTTTGTTAGGGCTTGAGGAATGAATAATTCTGTTGGACAGAAAGAGAAAACAATTTTCCTCATCTCCAAATCTTTGCTAATACTATTTGCTTGTATTATACTATTGTCTATCAGGATTTTTTTTTTTTTTTTCTTATCATGGCTTTATTAAATCCTACTGATAACTGCGGTAATCAATTGAATATTACCTTCTCTATGAAATGTATGGGAGCTCTGGTAGCATAGTGGCTAAAGCACTTGACTGCTAACCAGAAGGCTGGCGGTTCAAACCCACCAGCCGCTCCTCGGAAAGGAAGGTTGGGCAATCCTACTTCCGTAGTGATACTGCCTCGGAAACCCAAGGAGGGGTCGCTATGAGTCAGGGCCGACTCGACGGCACATAACAACAACAACAACAATGAAATGTATACTCATTATTCCAGATCACAATAGTCACTATTTTCTCTAAACCACTATGTCACATGTGTTGTTGTTGTTAGGTGCCATCTAGTCAGTTCTAACTAATAGTGACTCTATACACAATGGAATGAAACACTGTCTGGTCCTGTGCCGGCCTCACAATGGTTGGTATGTTTGAGCTCATTGTTGCAGCCACTTTGTCAATCCATCTCATCGAGACTCTTCTTTTTCTAACCCTCTATTTTACCAGGATAATGTCCTTCTCCAGGGATTGATCCCTCCTAATAACTTGTCCAAAGTCCATGAGATGAAGTCTCACCATCCTCCCTTCAAAGGAACATTTCGATTGTACTTGTCCCAAGTGAGATATATTCATTTTTCAGGCAGTGTGCTGTATATTCATTGATCTTTGCCAATACAATAATTCAAAGGCATCAGTTCTTCAGTCTTTCTTATTCATGCATGCTTTGAATGTATATGAAGTGAATGAAAATGCTATGGCTTGGGTCAGGCACACCTTAGTCTTTAACGTGACATCTTTGCTTTTTAACATTTTAAAGAGATCTTTTGCAGCAGATTTGCCCAATAAAATATCATATGATTTCTTGACTGCTGCTTCCATATCCAAGATATCCATGATTGCATATCCAAGTATAACAAAATCCTTAACATTTTCAGTATTTTCTCCATTTACCATGATGTTGCTTATTAGCCCAGTTGTGAGGAATTTTATTTTCTTTGTGATGAGGTATAATCTATATGTAGTCTTTGATCTCCAAGGCAGGTGCTTCAAGTTCTCTTCACTTTTGGCAAGTAAGGTGGTGTCATCTGCATATCACAGGATGTTGATGAGTCTTCCTCACAATCCTCACTATGTCACTTAGATCCTGTTACATTCCTTTTAAATTTCATCATTCACCGCTTTTTAATTAAATAACTATCTCATTTAAGGATGTCCTGCCTCTCAAAGTACTTGGTATATTCTATAACCACTGGAGAGCTTTTTCTTATATACCTTTATATATTTACTCATGACTTTGAACATGAGAATTTAAAGGATACTCTTGTGGCATAGTGCCTAATGCATTTGACTGCTAACCAGAACGCTGGTGATTCAAACCCACCAGCCACTCCTTGGAAAGAAGGCTGAGCAATCTACTTCCACCTTGGAAACCCATGGAGGGGTCACTATGAGTCGGATCTGACTTGACGGCAGTGAGGTTTTTTTAGGGAATAAATGGAGTTCTTAAGTTGTGCAAACAGTTAATGTTTTTGGCTGCTAACCAAAAGTTTGAAGTTTCAAATTCACTTGGAGACACCTTGAAAGAAAGCCCTGGAGATCTACTTCTGAAAATCTAGCCTTTGAAAACCCTGTGTAGCAAAATTCTACTCTGATACACATGAGCTCATCGTGAGTTGGAATTGGTTCAATGGTAACTTGTATTGGTAGTGAATAAATAGAAAAAGGAAGGGACCATTTAAAAAAATTAGTGAAGAAGTAGTGCATCAAATTAATGTCTGGTGGAGATAATCTGTTTTAACCTGGCCTTAAATATCACTTTCCTATAAAATGATAGGAAAAATTTTCTTTGGTGAACCTCCAAATCTATAATTCAAAAACTTCATCTTATTTATATTTAAACACTTTTCTCCACATTTGGATTGCTTTTACTCCCTTCTGAGTGTGGATTGTTATGACTTCAAGTTTGAAATGTTGTAAATATTGTGGTTTTAGTGCTTTTAAGTTCTATAACTACAAGTGTGTTCAGAGTGCTTTTTCATTACAGGATATGTTTCTGGTAACATTCTTCTAAATGCTTAATCACAGCCCAGGCAACTTAGCTTGATTTTTTTTTTTAATTTTTTTTAGTTGAGATTTGGGTGGAAGTTTACAGAAAAAATCATGTTCTAGCCAATAATTCATACACATTTTGATTTGTGACATTGATTGTAATCCCCATAACGCAACAGCACTCTTTCGAGTTCCTCCCTGTGATTACCATATCCCTTGTCCTTCTTTCCTATCCATTCCTACCTGCTTTATTCCTGGGCAAATGGTGGCCTTTTGATCTCGTATGGTTGGTTGTTCTAGGGAATGCATACCTACCTCCCTGGTGTTACTGTTCACCCCATATGTCTGTCTATTGTTTGGCTGAAAATTGAGCCATGTGGGTGAGTTTGGTTTCAGGTTTGAAGGGTGTCTAAGGGGCGTAGCCTCAGGGATTCCACCAGTCTCTATCAGAACAATAAGCCTTATCTTTATTATTGTTATTATTTTGAGTTTCGTTCCACATTTTTCTCCTACTCCATCCAAGATTTCCTATTGTGTGATTCTTTCAGGGTGGTTGGTGGTTGTAGCTGGGCACCATCTAGTTCTTCTAGTCTCAGGGTAATGGAGGCTGGGGTCTACGTGGTCCATTAGTCCTTTGCACTAACTGTTTCCTTATGTCTTTGATTTTCTTCACTTTTCTTTGCTACAGATGGGGAGAGGCCAATAGTTGCACCTTATATGGCCGTTCACGGGCTTTTAGGATTCCAGTTGCCACTCACCAAAGAAGGATGTAGAACACTGTCTTTGTTGACTATGTTATGCCACTTGACCTTGATGTCCCCAAAGATTTATTTAGGTTAGTTCTCTTTCCCTGTGCTTAAACATATGGAGCTGCACCCATGGCTGTCAAGTTGATTCCAACTCACAGTGAAACTATAGGATAGAGAACTGCCCCACAAGGTTTCCTTGGCTGTAATCTTTACAGGAGCGCATTGCCAGGTCTTTTCTCCCATGGAGTGGCTTGTGGGTTAAAATCAACAACCTTTTGATTAACACCTGAGTGCTTAACCACTGTACCACCAGAGACCCTTCCATACAGAGCACACTGACAATAAATGGAAAACTCTTGCTGTTGGCAGGTGAAGTCTATAGGCCAAAGTGCAATCCATGTTAGAACCCACTGCTCTCTCTATGCTCTCACTCCTTCTTCCAGGGATATTGTCCTAGATGATGCCAGTCACAGGCCTCAGACTGTTCACATTCGGGAAAGGCCCAGCCTTCCCCTGGTCTCACTTCTCCAGAATTTGCATCGGACCTCCTGAACTTTAGTCTGTTCTCTATTTTCTCCACACACTGGCCTATTGTTTGCCTGAGAATAGTACTTAGTTTGAATTTTGAAAGGAAAAAAAAAAAAAGAAGAATACATCTACATTGAGAAGAAGAGGACACATAAAATTAAAAATTTTAGGGACAAAAACCTTAGAATATGGGGTATTTAATCTCAGATTATTTTGGACAGATTCTAGAATCTTTACCATATTCAACTAACACATATTTAAAAAACACAGCATTTTGAACTGTTATGATATTGACAGCAAATAATTACAGCAAACAATAATTTGTTACAGTGAGCACAGATAGTATGGCTCTAGAATTCTAGGATGTATTGTGCCACTGTCTCATTTTATAGGTGAGGAAAGTCACAGAGCATTCGTGTCAGGACTCCAAATTCTCAGCTCAGATTTGGTATCTTATGGTAAACACTTGAGTGAGAGTTAGTTGACCTGAAAAATCAACTCATAGCCATCAAATCTTTTTGTGGGACTTTTGGCAAATTACTTTCTACTTCCATGTCTCAGTGTTCTTGTCTGTAAAAAAATCAACATAATGTTTACCTTCTAACATTCTCTAAAATTAAAAACAAAACAAAACAAAAAACCATAAAGATTAATGAAGAAATGCTTGAAAAAGATACTGAATTTCTCTGAAATTCATCTGAGAAATGAGCAGGTTGGTTGAAACAGATAATATCTAAAGTCATTTTCAGATCTGAAAAAGTCCCACAATAATGATGTAAGATGAGAATGTAACTTCTTCACTTCTTTTGCTGACTTGAGCTCATATTTTCAGACTTAGCATAGTGGACTGGGTTTTCTCTTATTTCTTCTGGTAGTGATTTATACTCCCATAATCACCTGTGGAAGGAGCTCTGGTGGTGCCGTGCCCATGACATTTGACTGTCAACCAGAAGGCTGGCAGTTCAAACCCACCAGCCACTCAGTGGAAGGAAGATGGGGCAATCTACTTCTATAAAGATATACTGCCTCATAAACCCAATGGGGGTCACTCTGAGTCATAATAGACTTGATGGCAATGGGTTTGGTTTGATTTTGGTTAATCACCTATGGCTACCCCTAGTATTTTTCTTTCTTTGTGTGTCAGTCTTCCTCCATTTAAATGAGTTCTTTGATGTTGGGCATGATGTTAAATTCATCCTTGTAATTTAAATGATTAGCACAGCATCTGGAACTTAACCAAAAAAAAAACCAAGCTCATTGCCGTGGAGTCAATTTGACTCATAACAACCCCTCTTTGGGATTCTGAGGCAGTATCACTATGGAAGTAAATTGCCCAATCTTCCTTCTGAAGAGTGGCCGGTGGGGTTGAACCTCCAGCTTTCTGATTAGCAGTCAAATGCCTTAGGCACTATGCCACCAGAGCCCCCATAAGGAACTTAGTAGAATCAAAATAAATGCTAATCAAATCAATCAAATATCTAAGATACTTTCAGTCTGAGGATGTTGGTAACGATGTGCTATTATTTAGACATAAATGTCCAGTATGCGTAAGACCCTAAATTATTAAGCTGAGTGTTCAGTGAAAGACAAACAAAAAAAACCCAACTCACTGCCATCGAGTCATTTCCGACTCATAGAAACCTCCATTGGGTTTTGGAGGCTGTAAATCTTTATGGAAGTAGATTGCCCAGTTTTCCTTCTGTGGAGCAGCTGGTGGGTTTGAACGACTGACCTTCTGGTTAGCAGTCAAGTACCTTATAGTATAAAACAAGAAGCTCTCTAATCCTGGATTATTTCCACTTCCGTGGGCTAAAAAGTGTTTGTTTAAAATCACTCACCACATTATACCTACTCCTCACTTAATGACTATTTCCTTGTTTGATATTTCACATTAACCACAATACAAAAAATCTATCAGGTGGTGCTGGAGGGGGTCCAGGCCACCTCCTTCCCTCCCTTGGGGACCAGGATGAAGGAGCTGGTGAGGGGAGGTGGTGTACGTGGACACCGAGGGCAGCAGCATCTGGAGAGGTATGTCCATGTGGACTCGGGCACAGGCAGCGAGTGAGCTGGGCCAGGCAGGCTAGGGGCTCCCTGGTGGGGCATGCAGGAGGAGAGTGGTGGCTCGGCCTCACGCTGCCAGAGCAGCAGCCCACAGCAGGTCTAGATTCTCAGCTGAGGCCCACAGTAGCACCATGGGCTGGAGCTCAGCTTGGAAGATTAGGGCAGGTGGGGCTGGCCTTGCAGGAGTAGGGCAGGGTGGGATTAGGGATGCAGAAGCATGGTGGCTGCTGCCACTAGTTCAGCCTGAGGATGGTGTGGGGGCCGCTGGATGCAGTGGATTGGAGGTGCTGGCTACCAATTGATGGGCTCTGCGGGATGGCCTGTCATGCAGGAGGCGGGGCTGGGGCCCTACAAACAGCACTAGGAGGAGAGAGGCATCCTTGCAACACAAGAGAAGAGGAAGGTCCACACTGAGGTTTAGGCGCAGGGGGCGGGGAGACTATGCAGGCTCCTGGAGCAGGCAGCAGCTGCCAGAGTTTGGGAACTGTTCCTGGGAGTGCGGGGAGGAGCCTGAAAGTTCGGAGCAACAGAGAGTGGTATGGGTAGAACACTGCGCACCACAGTCAGGCGCCCGCGCACAGCAGAGACTTAAGCTGGAAGGAGGCCCAGCTTGTCCAGTCACAGGGACCTGAGGGGTAGGAGTATCTAGAGGTTCCGGAAGCGAATTATCTGCCTACTGTGAAGGAGGGACAGGTAGTTTGGGCTGTCCAGGAAATACAACTGGAAAGGAATGGGTTCCAGGAAGGAGAACCCCTCTCCCCCGAGGGGCACAGGACCAAGAGGCGCAGCCAGAGCAAAAAGTGGTAACTCTGGGCAGAGAGGAGCACAGGTCTGGGAAGCAGAAGATTGCTGTGAACCAGGGAGAGTTGGAAGTCACTGGCCCACAGGAGGCTGTGGCCTGGAGGATCCTCTTCTGCCTTCCCTGCTTCGTCATCTTCGAAGCTATGTCTGCAGGGAGGCTGCAGGAGGCAGCAGGTAAGAAAATGATGTAATTTTCCCGTAATGCTGAGTTTCACATAACGACCTGTTTTTTGGAATTTAACATATTGATAAGTGAGGATTGGGTGTATATGATTATTCAATTGTTTATGCCTGGAAGGAAATGGAAAATCATAAAGAGAGGGGATATATGATCAAAGATACTAGAAGAAAAAAGGAGGGAGAACCCAGAATGGTACTGCTTATAAGAACTGAATACTGTCAATAGTAATATTTTCACCAGGATGTCAATCATATTCTGTATTGATATATTAGTTTTTGGGGCACAATAAAATATGGTTATTCTTAAAAACATGCTAATGAGGTGTTTGAATAATACATAATCTTAATTTGCTAATAAGCAAGGAAATAAAACATATGCTTATTTGCCTTAATTGGATTTCACAATATTATGCTAAAGATCTTTAAAAACAACCATAAATGAATAGGGAGCTCTGGTAGCATAGTGGCTGAGGCACTTGACTGCTAACCAGAAGGCTGGCGGTTCAAACCCACCAGCCACTCCTCGGAAGGTAGGTTGGGCATTCCTACTTCGTAGTGATACTGCCTCGGAAACCCAAGGAGGGGTCGCTATGAGTCGGGGCCCGACTCGATGGCAAAACAACAACAACAACAACAATGGATAAAGGAATTGATTGAATTAAAGGTAGGAATTACAGAGTTGAAATTTTAAAAATATGTTGTCTAGGCTTCAAATAAAACAAAGGTGATAGTATCCAATGCATAATTAAACACTCAATATAAATTGCAAGGCCTTCTTGGATCCTTCACTGATGGTAAAAGTAATTTATTCAAATTATAGACCAGACTGTACCATAAGGCAGGAATTTTAGAAGCATCAGATGTAGTTGAAAAGGTTGACCTTTATTGGCTGGTCTAACCCAGAGATTCTGTAAATGGACGAAAAACCAATAATGAGGAACATGCTAATGACACTCCATCTTACCCTCTATTTTAAAAGGGAATACTTTAAATGCTAATATATTATTTGTTTTCAGTTCCACTAACTTTTATCAGAAAAAATTGTTCATGCTACTATTTCTCATTTAAGTTTGTAATGATAGGCTCTGACCTTTTGCTGGGGGAGAAGAAAAAAAAAAAAAAAAAGAAAGGAAGAGTCTGTCTGAATTCTTGTTGCAAAGAAGGAATGCAAATAGAAAGTGTTTCTTATTCCCCAAAGGCTGCTAAATGACACCCTTCAACTACCCCGCCTGGTCTCCAAAGGGTAATTAAATTGTAGGCAGGGAATATATCTGTGATTTGTTTTTAGAAGATCAGGCTGGAGAAAATAAAATACACCTACCTTTAGGATTTTAGGTTTGTAGGAGAATTATTATTAGTAAAATTGATACAACTTTATAAAATTTTCAGTGTGTGGTAAGGAATTGCAATCTGTAACAGTCCTGTTTGTTCTAATGAAGTCTTCACAAATAATAGACATGGAATAAGAAGTTATGTAGCTGAAATTGCAACAATAATCTGCTACAATGAGTACAGTTATTATTGCCCATTTATGAAGAAGTCAGAATTGACTTGAAGGCAATGATTTCTTGAAAGTAATGATTTTTTTTTTTTTTTAAATGAAGAAGTATCCTTATAATTTGTAGTTGTGTGGGCATATTGGCAAGTAGCAAGAAGAAACTTATCAAGTCTCTTTCCACACTAGTTTAACTAGCCTGTTTGCAAATGGACTAAAACTATAAAACTCATTGCCATCGAGTCGGACCTGACGCATAGCGATCCCTCCTTGGGTTTCTGAGGCAGTATCACTATGGAAGTAGATTGCCCAACCTTTCTTGTGAGGAGTGGCTGGTGCAAATGGATAGAGGAGAACAATCCTTATGTTAACTTCTCATCATTAGGTGCTGTCAAGTCGTTTTTGACTTAGAGTGACCATATGTGACACAGAGAAACTGATCCATAGGATTTATTTGGCTGTAATATATTTTAAAACAATTATTAATTAATCAATTTTAACTTTTTATTGTGATTTGGGTGAAAGTTTACAGAACAAATTGGTTTTCTATTCAACTATACGTGCACATTTTGTTTCATGATGTTGATTGCAGTCCCCACAATGCAAAGTGTTCTTCCTACTTCCTTCCTGTTTCTTCCTTCCATTCGACCTTCTTTCCTATCCCTTCTTGCCTTCTGAGCTTTCTCACTGGGCAAATGCTTTTGATCTCTTAGGTTTGATTTTTCTAAGGAGTTCATACCTCCCTTGTGTTACTGTTCACCTTATAGTCTTGCCTATTTGACTTAAAGTTGAGCTACGGGGGTGAGTTCGGTTCCAGGCCTGAAAGATTCTAAGGTCCGTAGGCTCAGGCGTTCCACCAATCTCTATCAGAACATTAAGCCTGGTCGTTTTTTGTGATTTTGAGTTTTGTTCTACATTTTTCTTCCACTCTATGCAGGACCTTCTATTATGATCTCTTTCACAGTGGTCTGCTGTGGTAGCTGAGCACCATCTAGTTCTAATCTCAGAATCATGGAGGCTGGGGTTCATGGAGTCCATTAGTCTTTTGGACTAATTATTTCCATACATCTTAGATTTTCTTTACACTTTTTTTGCATCAGACTGGGAGAGAACAATAGTTGCACCTTAGATGGCTTCTCAGAAATTTTTGAGACCCCATTTTACTCATCACCAAAACCAAAAAAACAAACTCACTGCCATCGAATCAGATCTGACTCATAGCGACCCCTCCTGGGATTTTGAGGAGGTATCACTATGGAAGTAGATTGCCCAACCTTCCTTCTGAGGAAGGTGGCTTTGAACCACCAGCCTTCTGGTTAGCAGTCAAATGCCTTAGGCACTACACCGCCAGAGCTCCCCTACTCATCACAGTAGGATGTAAAACTTTGTAGACTAATCTTATACCAATTTACCTTGCTGTTCCCTAAGAATATGGTTCTGAGCCCCCAAGGCTAAGGGGTTTTATATAACTCTATCCCCTGTAAAGATTGGGCAATCTACTTCCATAGTGATACTGGCTTGGAAACCCAAGGAGGGGTCTCTATGAGTTGGGTCCGACTTGATGGCTCACCACCACCACCACAACAACATCCCCTGTAAGGTTTAATATGAGAGCTCTGGTGGCATAGTACCTAAGGCATTTGATTGCTAACTAGAAGGCTGGTGGTTCAAACCCACCAGCCACTCCTCAGAAGGAAGACTGGGCAATCTACTTCTGTAGAGATACTGCCTCGGATACCCAAGGAAGAGTCATTATGGGTCAGAATTGATTTGACGGCAGTCAGTTTGGTTTGGTTTTGGTATGCTTTAATATATTAATAGATACATTTGCAGCACATATAAATACATGTGTAGAAATATCCTCTGTCAAATTTATATATATTCATGGATGTGGTTCCATTTCACCTACTACTACCTATTCAGCTTGCATGCCAATTTATGTATCCACTTGTAGATTATTGTTGCAGGATTAGGTATGTAATAATATTCACATTTGTTGCCTTTAACTTTTGGTGTCTTCCTTTGCCTTGATCATTTGGTGCTGATCTTCCCCTTATTGTATACACTGCCTGCCCTTTCACTCTAGTTAATGTGTCTACCCTCTAGTTAGCCATTTACCTTCCCATTCCCTCCCACCCCTAGTAATTTTCAAAGGATGTTTCTTTCTGTGTGTAAACCTTTTCTAGACTTTTGAGAATAGTGATCTCAAACAATGTTTGTCCTTTGTGATTGACTAATTTCATTAGCACAGTGTCCTCCAGATTTATCCATGTCATGAGGTATTTCAGAAACTCATCATTATTATTTAATATTTTGTAGTATTCCATTGTGTGTATGTACCATAGTTTGTGTATCCATTCATCCATTGATGGGCACAGAGGTTATGTCCGTCTTTTTGTTATTGTGAATAATGCTGTAGTGTCTTATTTCAGTAGTATATATACCTGGTAATAGGATTGCTGGATCATACGGTATTTCCGTTTTCAACTTTTTAAGGATGCGCCTTATTATTTTCCACTGTGGTCGAACCGTATTACAATCCCACCAGCAGTGTATGAAAATTCTAGTCTCTGCTCACCCTCAACAACATTTGTACCATGTCTTTTGGTGTAAAATGTATCTCCTTTAGATACATATTGATGGAACATGTATTCATGTTCATTCTGCCATTCTCTGTTTCTTGACTGGTGCATTTAATCCATTTATGTTCAGTGTAATTATTGATAGGTATGAAATACTACTGTTGTTCTGCTATGGTCTTTTTATTGTGGTGCTGATGGTTTCTTTGTTGCATATATTTTTCTGTACTGAGTTAATTTTGTTTATGGATTTCCTTATCATGTTATTTGTTGCTGTTTTAATGTTTGCTGAGTTGTTATGATTTTCTTCTTTTTTGGTTTGGTGAGAAAGTTGATTAACTTACTTTGAGATTACCTTGTAATTTATTATGATCTTCCCAAATTTAAAGCAGTCCATTCTATCTTGATATTTTCTAGACTTCCTTTCCATTTGTAAGTTCTGCAGTAACACCATTTATTCCCTTTTTGCTTTGTTTTTCTCATCATTTACAAATTAGAATCTCTTGTTTCCTATTTTCAATCTTTTAGGTTTATTTCATTTTTGAATTTTTTTTCCTGGTTAATTTTTCTGGCTTAATCTCAGGTTGTTATCTGTCATTGTGGCTTTGTGTTCACATTTCTTATAAAGTTGGTCTAGTTTTTACAAATTCCTTTAATTTCTGTCTATCTGGAAATGTTCTTATTTCACCATCCATTTAAGGAATAATTTTGTTGGATATATAATTCTTGACTGGCAATTTATTTTTCCTTTCTGGTGTCCATATATGGCATTTCATTTTCTTTTTGACTGCATGGCTTCTGTTGAGAAATTTGAAGTTAATCTTATTGGCTGTTCTTTGTAGATATTTTGGTCTTCAGTGCTGCTCTAACAGAAAATACCATAAATGTATGGCTTGAACAAATGGATTTCTTCTCTTACAGTTTAGGAGGCTGGAAGTCTAAGTTCACAGTGCTGACTCTAGGGGCTGGGGGAAAGCTCCACAACCTTGGACTTGAGCTCTGCCTCTTGCTCCTTGCCCACTGGAGCTGGAGGGATCTCTTAACTCAGGCAGCTGCTGGCTGCTGAGGCTGACAAATCCAAAGTCAACAAGTCAAATGGTACAGTCTCAAGATTATCAAGCAACATGACAGGCCATTAGTTTAAATCCAGAAACAGTCCCAAGATAGACAGGGAACATGGCAGGCTGCTGAATGAAGACTTGGCCACATGCAGGGTCTAAGTGTGCCAAAAATCTAGAGACCTTTTTCAAAGCTTCTTATATACTAGAAGCAGAGCAAATCCTTAAGTCAGCTACTCAGCTGCTCCAGTAGATTCCATGGCTCAGCATTCAAAAGTAGGACTAGTGAAGTTGACACACAACCTTAAATACCACAGTAGTTAACTTTTCATTTATCCTGAGCTGTTTTTAAGATTCTTTCTTTGTCTTTGGTTTTGGAGATTTTGATTATGATATATCTTGGTGATTTTCTTTTGAGGTCCATCCTATTTGGTGTTCACTGAACTTTTGAATGTGCATCTTCTTGTTGTTCATGATATTAAGGAAGTTTTCTTCCAATAAATTTTTGACAATTTTTGCTGTGCTTTTTTAAATCTCTTCCTGCTCTGGAATTCTGAGCTCATGTAAGTTGTTCTTCTTGCTGTTGTTTCACATAAATCTTAGACTTTCTTCATTTTTTTGCTTTTTGTTCTTTTTTTTCGGATTGTTTCTCTAACAGATTAGTATTGAGATTTGTCTTCAATTTTGCTAATTCTATGTTTTGTTAATTTGGTTTTACTCCTTTGCCCTTCCAATGTTTTACCTGTTTATGAAATGTTGGTATTAATATTCTAGATTTTTATTTGCTATTTTTGTATGGTTTATAATTTTCCATTTATTTTGGCTATTTGTTCTTTTGTTGTTTTCTTGTATTCTTCTAGAATTTTGTCTGTGTTTTCCTTGATTTTTTTTTTAAATTCCATATCAGGTAGCTTCAATAATATTTTGTCCTCAGGAAAGTTTTCTGACTTTGTATTTTGGTCGCTTATTTGAACCACTTTGTCTTTTTTTCTTTGTGTAGACTGAGGTTGTCTGTTTCTGAGACATTGTGGTGTTATTGTATTTATTTTATGTATGTAGGTTTCACAGTTTTTTTTTTTTAATTTTGTTTTGATATTTCCTGTTGGTGGGGTGGGCTTATTACTCTGGTCACTACTTTGGCAGCACTTAGCAACATCTGTCTCCTGGTTTAGTGGAGTGAGTGGGAGTGTGTGCATAGGTCTCTGTTTGCTGTTTGTGTAGAGCAGTTGAAGGACGGCCAGGCTGATGTTGCCCAATATCTGTTATTTATCAAGTGGTACAGGAGCAGTAGTGGCACTTTCCCAGTGGGTGGAGTGGCAGGATGTGAGGGTTTGTTTGGGAAGTGCCTATATGATTGCTGCCGCTTGGTGGATGGGGCAAAAAAAAAACAAAAAAAAAAAAAACTAATAAAAACAGAGAATAAAAAATGAAAATAATCAAAGGAGGAAAAAAGTAAAGAGAAGGAAAAGCTTTGAAAAAAGGAAGAAAGTAAAAGGAAAAGTAAAGGATAAATCAGAAACATCAGCGTCAGAGTGCCTGGTGCTCAGTGACATTTACCACCCATGGCACAGGAGGTGGGGTTGCAGTGCCCGATATGTAGTGTCTTTCACCATAATGGTGGAGGAAGCAGGGGTGTCATTCTAGTCTCTGGATATGTCCCACAGACTGTGAAGGTCACATGCTCATGGTGTGCATCCCATTCATGCATGCAATGCTGAACATGAAGGCAGTGGGTACTTGGTGTGTAATTCATAGGGGTGTACACCTCCTAATACTGGGGTGGGAGGTAGGTTGTGCCAGTATGAGACAGCATGCCTCAGTGATCTCAGAGCCATTGAGCATGCTTCACTTGCTCCATGAGCGTGTGCCTCAGGCCACCATGGGAGCTGAGCTGAGGAGGGCTTTGGGAAGAGAGGTGAGAAGGTGGGATAGGTGGACATGCAGACAGGGCTGAGATAGTGGAAGAGGATACTTCACTAGCTGTGCATTGATTGGGACTAGGGGTTGGCCATACCTCTGGCCACTAGGAGAGTGTGCAGGACAAGATAACATCTCTCTTGTTGCTGTTCTCTCTAGCATGAAAGTGAGGGTAGTGCAGGGTGAGTGGAGCCAGTTATCTGTTCATGACTTGATTGCACCACTCTTTGCCACAATTCAAAATAACCATGCCATGCTGGCCAGTTGGTATTTCACTGCTTCATATGTCTCATTTGTTTGCTGTTTTCATTTCATTTATCCTTCTAATCAACATTTGTTGGGTTCCAGGATTATCATGTGTGTCTGTTTTAGTTAGTTTCTAAGCTCTTTCTTACATAGTCTGGGTGGTATATCTGCCTAGTCCACCATTTGTATCAATCTCAGCGGTAATCTTTATGGAATCATGTTGTCGGGTCTTTCTCCTGAAGAGCTGCTTCATGAGTTCGAACTACAGAACTTTTGGTCAGCAGCCAAGTTCTCAGTCATTTGTGACACCAGAGATTCTTATGTGACTAGTTTTTACTATATCTTTCTTTTTTAAGAGATTTTACTAAACTAGAGTTAATGTAGAGTTATTGTATGCTGACGACATTGTTGGTTCAGTGGTAGAATTTGCCTTTTCCATGCAGGAGACTGGGGTCAATTCCCAGCCAATGCACTTTAAGTACTGCCACCACTCATCTGTCAGTGGAGGTGTGCCTGCTGCTGTGATGCTGAACAGTTTTCAACAGAGCTTGCAGACTAGGGCAAAAGGCCTAGTGATCTACTTCTGAAAATCAGCCAATGAGAACCATATTGACAACACTGGTTCTATCTGGTTGCATATGGGTTTGCCATGAGCTCAGGCTGGCTCAATGACAGGTAATAGCAGTGTAAGTCAATCTTTCAAAAGATTTTAAAATATTTAACATATGTACTTGATATTTTGGTATTTTCTTCTTTTTAGAATATAGATAGGACAGTTTTGGTAAAGATGCCAGTTTTAGCTCATATATGAAAACCTTATTTCATTCTTAGATATGTGGGAAGATGTGAAATAAATTTTGGAGCAAGTTTTTATTTTACTAAATGCATTAATTTTTTTTTAACTGGTTGTCTAGGGGATATGAGGAGGGGAATAAGGAAACAGGTGTTTACAATTTAAGGAAATAACTTATAGATGGCAGCTTGCAGAACTTTTAAGTGTGGGTGATTACTTTGTAAGCAGCTGAGCACCAACTCAAAGGTTGGCTTTGGGAAAAAGAATTATGATTTTGTTTCTTGCAAATTTAAATAAAAATGTTTAGATAAGTTTATTATAAAAAAAATCCTGCTGTCCTCAAGTAGATTCTGTATCATAGTGTCCAAATAGGACAGAATAGAACTGCCTCTAGGATTTCCAAGGCTATCCTCTTTGTAGAAGCATATTGCCAAATCTTTCCCCATGGAGTGACTGGTGGTTTCGAATAGTCACCCTTTTGATTAGCAGCCAAGCACTTAACCACTACATCATCAGGGTATCTTAAGTTTAGTATAAGATAGATTAATGACCAAGCCTTCTTCTTTTTGAGTTCAAGAACAGTAGAAACCTGAGTGTGAATTTCCTTTAGTGGAGTTAGTTAGATAAGTCTTTGTGGAATGTGGAAGATAGGGGAAAGCTAAGAAAAGTACTGGTTTGTTAGTCTTATTTTTTAAAATGATTAGTGGGAATGTGTGATAATTAAGATTTAATACTGAATTGCTGTCAGCTACAACATCAATCCTGTTTAACAGATCTACACCTTTCTGATCTACATGCGCTGTTGAAAATGGGGGCCCTGAGAGCCTCTCATTTTAATGTCCAAATGTTCTTGATGTGGGATAATTGGAATTTCTTTACAGAAGTAGTAAAACCAATCTTCAACTTTATATGGAAGGGCAAAAGGCCCTTAATAGCTTAAACGATGTTGAAAGAGAAGAACACAGTAGGAGGAGTCATACTTCCTGATTTTAAAACATATTGTACAGCTACAGTAATTAAAACAGCTTGATAGTGATATAACAATAGACACCACAAAACCAAACCACTGCCGTCAGATCAATTCTGACTCATAGCAACCCTTTGGATCAAAGTAGAAGTGTTCCATAGGGTTTCCAAGGCTATAAGTCTTTATGGAAATATGCTGCCTCATCTTTCCCCCATGGAGCAGCTGGCAGGTTTGAGCCACCAGCCTTTTGTTTAGCAGCCGAAAGGTTTAACCAGTACATCAGCAAAGCTCCTCACAGTCCAATGGAATAGAATTGAGAGTCTAGAAATAAACCGACACATCTATGGTCAACTGAGTTTTGACAAGTATGTTAAGTTCCTTCGATAGGGAAAGAAAAATTTCTTCAATAAATGATACTTGGATTCAATAATTGGGAAAAGTGGATTCCTATATGCAGAAAAATGAAACAGGACCCATCCCTCACATTACACACAAAACCGAATTCAAAGTAGATTAACGACCTAACTGTGCAAACTAAAACCATAAAATTCTAAGAAGAACAAGCAGGGGCAACATTGTGAGGCCTAGCTTTCAACAATGGATTATCTAATGTAATAACAAAAGTAAAAACAGTGAAAAAGAAAATAAATGGATGTCATAAAAATTTAAAAAAAAAATTGTTCATTAAGAGATCTTACCAAAAAAGTGAAAAACAAGTTACCAACTGGGAGAATATCTTTGAGAAAACACATATCCAACAAAAAACTAAT
>NW_006921617.1:18132916-18135729 GCF_000298275.1 Orycteropus afer afer | reverse complement strand
TATATAATCTTTGACAACTTAAAAATAAAAAGACAAATAACCCAATAATAAAATGCACAAAAGACTTATTAGGCATTTCACCAACGAGGATATCCAAATGGCTACCAAACATAAAAATTGATTACCATCATTATTTGTCAGAGACATGCAAATCAAAACCCCAATGAAATACCATTTAATTCCCACTAGGATAGCTATAATAATAATAATAATAATAATAATAAAGCAGAAAATAACTAATGTTGGCAAAGAAGTAGGGAAATTAGAACCCTTTGCTGGTGGGAGTGCAAAATGGTACAATGGTTGTGGAAAATGTTGTAGCAGTGTCTCAAAAAACTGAAGTTAGAACTACCATATGACGAAGCAATTCCACTCCTAGGTATGTATCCAAAAGACTTGAAAAGCAGAGACTCAAAAAGAGTCTTGTATACCAATGCTTATTGCAGCACTATTCACAATAACCGAACGGCAGAAACAACTTAGGTGGCCATCAACAGAGAAATAGAACAAAATGTTGTACATATATACAACGAAATACCACTTAGCCCGTAGGAAAAATGAAGTCTTGATACGTACTGCAGTATGGATGGAGCTTGAAGACATTATGCTGAGTGAGAAAAGCCAATCACTACAATGTAAATATTGTATGACCTTACTTATATGAAAAGATAAGGAAAGGCAAATGTATAGAGATCAAGTTTATAACTTGTTACCAGGAACAGGAGGGAGGGGGAAAGAGGAGTTGCTGATGATGGAAAAATTGCATTGATTACAGGTAACATTGTAAAGTCGATTGTTGTCATTGCTGTCAATAAGTGGTATACACGTAGAAAGTTGAATTAGCAAAAATTATATGATAGATATATTTATAACAATGACAACAAAACAAAACAAAACAAAAAAACCAGTAGCTGCTGATACTGCTTGTTGTTGTTGTTGTTGTTGTTATGTGCCGTCGAGTCGGCCCCGACTCATAGCGACCCCTCCTTGGGTTTCCGAGGCAGTATCACTACGGAAGTAGGATTGCCCAACCTTCCTTCCGAGGAGTGGCTGGTGGGTTTGAACCGCCAGCCGTCTGGTTAGCAGGCAAGTGTCTTAGCCACTATGCTACCAGAGCTCCCTGCTTATATACCACCAAACACCTCTTGGGCTTTAGTTCCTTGATATGGAGATCTAGGTCATGGGTTCATGGAACATTGCAGTTAACAACTGCCTCCTTTGTCATAAGACCAGAAGAACTGGATGGTGCCCATCTACCATGATGGGACATTTGGATCAAAGATTCCATGCAAGAATCCTGATCAAAAGGGAGAAAGTATAGAACATAATTTCAAATTCTCATGGACTCTAGACTTTCTAGAGCCATGGGAACTGAATGAAACCCTGAAACTATTGCCCTGAGATAATCTTTAAACCTTAAACCAAAAATATTCTTTGGAGTCATCTTAAAATCAAACAGTAGTTTACTAGTAAAAAAGATCAGCCTTAATCATATGTTCTTTTAATACCTATCTATATGGCATCAAATTGACAGAAATTTAAGGAACAATGAGTTAAGGAAGGAACCGCTCAGAAAAGGAGGATGAGAATGGTTGCATAACTTGAATAATGCAATGTTACTAAATTGTGCATGTAGAAGCTGTTGAATTGTGATTTTGGTGTGTGTATTCTTGAAGGCTGGTGGTTCAAACCAATGAACTACTCCTCAGAAGGAAGGTTGGGCAATCTACTTCCACAATGATACCACCTTGGAAACCCAAGGAGAGGTTGCTGTGATCAGACTCCACAGCAGTGCGTACATTTCTTAACACCAACAACAACAGCAAAATAATTTTTAAAAAGTAGAGGCAAACTCTTCAGGAAAAAAAAAAATCACATGTCCATCTAGCTAATAGAGAGATCTACATTTATTGTATAAAACTATTTTTCTTCTTTCCTTGAAATATTTTTTATGCTACATGTGTGTTCTTCTCTACTAAGTGTGATACTCAAATTAAGCTAGTGCTGTTGCTAGTCTTGCTGCTGCTGCTTTAGCTCTTAAAAGTTTTCTAAAAAATAAAAATAAAACAAGTTACTGTTGAGTAGATTCTGACACTTCGTGACTTCAAGTGTGTCAGAGTAGAACTATGGCCCATAGGGTTTTCAATTGCTGATCTTTTAGAAATAGATCACCACGCCTTTCTTCCAAGGTGCAGCTGAGTGGGTTTGAACCTTTTGGTTAATAGTCAGGCACTCTTCAAGTTCTCTAGTTCTTCCTATATGATAAGTATAAACTAAGATCTTTAATGAAGTAATTTATTGGATTCTCACAAAAATCCTAGGAAGTAAGTTGTTTCTTTAATCTCCTTTTATAATAAAGGAAACTGAGGCTCAGAAAGATTTGAGTAGGCAGTTTGACCTGCTTAACTGACGTCTTAACTGCTATTCCATACTGTCTTTCTAATATTGATGATTCATTTACCACTGAGATTGTAGAAGTTTAAGAGCCCCTTTCTCACAATCATGTGAGATTGTGTATATTCAGTCAGGGCCTGCTTTCATAAGATGGTTTCCTGACTTGTCTGATATTTTGCATGTCATCTTCTACTTTACCTCTGAGCCTGGCTGCCATGAGTAGGCTCCAACTTGTATCTGTGCTTTCCTCTTCTCAGGCTGAACCAATAATGTGTATTAATTATTAATTACTAATAATAGTAATTACTAATTACTATAGCTATTAATTAGGAGCTCTGGTAGCATAGTGGCTAAAGCACTTGACTGCTAACCAGAAGGCTGGCAGTTCAAACCCACCAGCCACTCCTCGGAAGGAAGGT
>NW_006921617.1:18126190-18132816 GCF_000298275.1 Orycteropus afer afer | reverse complement strand
TAACCAGAAGGCTGGCAGTTCAAACCCACCAGCCACTCCTCGGAAGGAAGGTTGGGCAATCCTACTTCCGTAGTGATACTGCCTCGGAAACCCCAGGAGGGGTCGCTATGAGTCACGCCGACTTGAAAGCACATAACAACAACAACAACAAATAGCTATTAATTAAACAAATATTTGCATACTACTCTTAGGTGTGAATCTTTGGGACACAAAAAATGCGTAACATCCAGTCCCTGCTATGCAATGGAGGAGACAGAAGGTACAGGCATATAAATCAATGACAAAGGTTAGTATTAAACTTCCATTCAAATCAGTCTTTGTCAATATGGCTTCCAGGCTGCTGATATTTTTCAGGCTGCTTATGTTTTCTTATCTGGGCTTATTTTTCTGCCATATACCTCTAGGATTTTACTTAGATCCGTGTATTCATTAAATATGTGATGATTATGTTGGAGTTTTAGGAGACAGATAATACTCTTTTTCCTCACTTTTATTTGGAATCAATTGGAATGGACATGGGGGTCTGATAACTGGAGATGAAATAATGTTCCATAATAGATATAAAGCTATTTGGAGATTGTACTGAGGTCAGACAAATGGATTTGATAATATTCTTCCTTCATCAATTGAATTAGTAGTGCTAGGAAACCACAGACTGCAGGTCCAGAACCCTGCTGCTGCACAGCTGAAAGAAAGCCATGTGTACTCTCTTATCTTGTACACAGAACCTAAAGAGAAGAGAATGAAGTAGGAGAGGAACTGAGCACAGCTAGTTTATTCTGATTTATCTACTCATCAGGAGGATGATATGAGGGGTAGTGAAGGGAGGCTGGAGTGTCACTCTACTGGAAGTCCTTCAAAGACATATGAGAAGCAAGGGATAAGGATTCCTCCAACACATTAAAGTAGATTAGAAAACATGGTTGATGACTTCAAAAAGATCTCAGTCAATGGAAAGCCATGCTTAGAAACAGATAATAATTACAGCATAGAAAGGTTAGGTCCAAGCCACATAGAGTGAGTTAGAGATGGATTTTGAGAGGAGGTGACACTAGCTGATCCTTAAAGAATTTGGAGTTTGCCAGGTATTGTTGTTGTTGTTGTTGTTATGTGCCATCTAGTCGGACCTGACCCATAGCGAGCCCTCCTTGGGTTTCCGAGGCAGTATCACTATGGAAGTAGATTGTTCCAACTTCTTTCCGAGGAGTGGCTGGTGGGTTTGAACCACCAGCCTTCTGATTAGCAGTCAAGTGCCTTAGGCACTATGCTACCAGAGCTCCCACCAGGTAGAATGGGACAATGCAAGCATATTCTGGCAAAGGACTAGCACATTCCAAAACTCTGAGGCTTGATGTGTTTAGAGAACTACAACTATTTTAATACTGTTGTTGGGTGATATGGAGTTGCTTATGATTCTTAGTGACCCCATGTGATAGAGTAGAAATGCCCTATAGGGTTTTCTTAGCCACAATGCCTAAGGTATTTGACTGCTAATCAGAAGGCTGGCAATTCAACACCACCAGCCACTCCATGGAAAGAAGACTAGGCAATCTAGTTCTATAAAGATTTACTGCCTCAGAAACCCAATGGGGGTCCTTATGAGTTGGAATCGACTCAATGGCAGTTTGTTTGTTTGGGGGTTTTGGAATCTTTATGGAATCTAAATCTTTCTCTTCAAAGTTGCTGGGTAGGTTTTGACTAACAGCCAAGTTCTTAACCTTTGTGCCACAAGGAATAGAGTGCAAACTGTGATTGGTGAGAAAGTTTGTCAGAATATGAGGGTAGATGGTAGACAAAGCTTGGCTGACTCCCTGCCATCTGCTTCTGAGCTTGGCTCGTATTCTTCAATTTGCCCCCTTAACACTCTGCCCAAGACTGGAAAGGGGCACCTTTAGTTTACGTGCTGCTGTTGTTAGTTGCCATCTAGTGGATTCCAACTGTTAGTGACCCCACAAGTGCAGAGTAGAACTATAGGTAGATTTTGTTGTTTCTTTCTCCATTCATCTTACCTTTGCAGTTTTCAATATTTCTTTGTATTTCCAGGAAAGTCAGATGCAATACATGAAGAGGTTGAAAATAGGAAACAATTCCTTGTCTTCTTAAATTTGTCCTTTTAAATTTATGCTCTGCTTTTATATTTATATAGTAAGTCAGAAAATTGACATTGTTTTGAAATCAACGGCAATCGTAAAGCCTGAATCCAGATGTCTGGCTGTCAATTGCAAGGCCACATTGATAAATTCATTACTTCATCCCTTGAGAATGCTCACAGAATATTCTCCTGCTCTTAGAGGGGTTCATCCATCAGAGAGCCTATCGATGGTTCAGCATGTTTAGCATTTCAAATTTGTACAAACTAAAACATTTGAAGGGTTGGAGAACAAGTCCACATTTTTTAGTTTTGCGTGGATGTTAAAGCCTTGCATTTTTGCAGCCAAAAGTTACATTTACCACTTTGATTTCTTATGCAGGTTTTTCTGTAAGGAATTGTTCCTCTTGATGGTCACTTATGTTTTTATAGTGTGTAATAATTTACAGAATATTTTCCTATACATTAATTTATTTATCTTGATAACAAATCAATGAGACAGAGCAACATTTATTTTTTCCTCTTTACAAAAATGGAAGCTGAAGTTCAGAGAAGTTAAGTTGCATCTCTTAGAATAGTGCAGCCGGATAGAAATAGAATTTGAATCATATATATAATTTAAAATATTCGTATTGCCATTTTAAACAGTAAAAAAGAAATGGGTAAGATTAATTTTAATAGTAGAGTTTATTTAACCCAGTATGTCCAAAATATTAACATTTATGGATGTAATCAATTTAAACTTAAAGAGATATTTTACTTTTTTTTCTTTTTAAACCAAGTCTTTGAAATCTGATCTCTAACAACACAGCACATTTCAATTCAGATCAGTCATGTTTCAAGTGCTTAATAGCCACATGTGTGTAGTGGCTACCATATTGGACAGCGCAGACTTAAATATTGCTGCCTTTTCTACTGTGTATTATATTGACTAACTATTAATTGAGGTAACAAAGTGGGGTTGTATTCTCAAGAGTTGTGATAAATTTAAACAGCTTCAAATACACATGCTTTTCTAATTGTCCCTGAGAACAACACTGTGTGCCTTTGAATCACCTTGTTGTTATTACAAGGGTGGTTTATGAGCATTAGCCTAGCATTCCCAAGTAGAGATACTGTGTATAAAATCATAAATAATTAATAAAGAGCTTTAACGAACACATTAATTAGCAAAGTAGCAGTGAATAAGTTTAGCTTTGTATCTCAGGAATGAAAAGGAACATCTAATAAACTCAAGTTAATGTGAAAAAGCTCATTTAAATACTTTTGTGTATGGAAATCTTTCTACGCAAAATTAAGATTTTACATCTAATCATTCTTTGTTATCTTTCTTTGCTTTGGCTCTACTATTTTCAGTCGGCCAAAATGTCATTCCTATTGATTGTTTAATGTGCGTAGAACAAGAAGGGAAATATTTTTATTGACTGAATGAAAGATTCTTCCCACTAGATTCACCATATGTTTTCCTGAAATAGCAACTGTATTTTGCAGGTAGTTAAAAGGAAAAATCTCACCCTCTCTATATAGCTGTTCTAGAATATTATTTTCATACTGGTTCAGAGGTTTGAATGTTTTCCCTCCAAAGGAGCAGAGACTATATATACCTGTTTGCATGACTCTTTTCCTCATCAAAAAACCAAAAACTGTACCCAAAGCAAAAATAAAAACAATTACTTCTGTTGAAAAAAATCTTCCAGTGCTAAAGGATTTGGAATTTCCAGGTAAAATAAGAGCCTTTTATGCTTAAATCCTCCAAGACTAAGCTCTAAACTTTGCTACCTCTAACTTTTTGTTCTGGGTATTTCTTCATGCTATTGCCTCCATCTGTAGTCAACTGCTGAAATGGCTCCATCAAGTGCAAGTCTATGGCCTTTCATAAAGCCTTCTCTAATTTCCCTAATCTGAATTAACATTTTCTTTTCCTAGGTTCCCATAATAATTTTTTATAATTCTATTTTTTTTTAATTACACTGTCTTCTATGTTATATTAGTTTGAACCAAATGCAATTGCTGTTTGTAGATAAAAAAAGTTCACTTTCATATACTTCAATCTACTATAATAAAAGTATAGAATTCTGAATACACACATATTCATACATACATACATACATGGATACATATATATATTTATAAGGTATTTGACTGCTAACCAGAAGGCTGGAGGTTCAAACCCACCAGCCACTCCTTGGAAGGAAAGTTGGGCAATCTACTTCCATGGTGATACCGCCTCGGAAACCCAAGGAGGGGTCACTATTAGTTGGATCTGACTCAACAGCAGTGAGTTTGGTATATGTATGTATGTATGTATGTAGGAGCTTTGGTAGCATAGTGCCTAAGGCACTTGACTGCTAACCAGAAGGCTAGAGGTTCAAACCCACCAGCCACTCCTTGGAAGGAAGGTTGGGCAATCTACTTATGTGGTGATACTGCCTTGGAAACCCAAGGAGGGGTCATTATGGGTCGGGTCTGACTTGACAGCACATAACAACAACAACAACATGTATGTATGTATGTATGTGTGTATATATATATGTTGTTGTTGTTGTTATATCATTACAGAAGTAGATTGCCCCATCTTCCTTCCAAGGAGTGGCTGGTGGGTTTGAATTGCTAGGCTTCTGGTTAGCAGTCAAGTGCCTTAGGTACTATGCTACCAGAGCTCCTATACATACATACAGAGCTCCTATACATACATACATACATACATACATATATATATATATATATAGAGAGAGAGAGAGAGAGAGAGAGAGAGAGTTTAATTTATGTTGGTTAACTTCTGAAACTCCTATAGCATGTTGACCATAGTAGCCCTTCAATAAGTGTTTGCTGAACTGAATTGAAAAAAATAGAAATGGGTAGCATGTTGCAGAAGTAGAAATCTACAAAAAGGATGTGGTGACAGTTTCCTCTAGCCTCCTCTAACTTCACAAGAAAGATACAAAATCACCATCAGCAGCTTCAGCCAGAGGCTGATTCCTATGAAGTGGAGGTCAGACATGCTGCTACCCTCCAACCTTTTTTTTTTAATGAATTCTGACACCAACTGTCCCTCCCACGGCACTCTCTACTTCTCTTCCAGGTTAAATAACTTGTTGCAATGGTCACAATGAACTCACAGACAATACTCATGTTATGGGGTTTATTAGGGAAGCAATAGGTTACAACTCAGGTTCTGGAACGTTCAGCATACAATGTCTTCATTCAAGACAGCTTCCCCTCAACCATGCTCAGTCATGCCTCTCTTTTTCCCTTGGCCTCTTGGCCTGGGCTCTGCCTTGCTCAGACAAGTGTTTCAAAACTCTTTGAGCTGTGCCTGTTCTGTCCCCGTCTTCCTGCTGTCTCTCTGCCATCTCTGTGCCATCTAAGTACGGGGATCTTAGGTCCAAGGACATACTCCACTTCTGTTTCTTCTTGTCTTGATGGCAGTGAGCTCTCCCTTTTCTGCCTCTGGGAGGGCTCATTTTAAGCCTAGTGAGATGGCAAACTGATCAGTCCTCACATTAGGGTTCCCTACACCTTATTTGTACAGTCCCATCTCCACAAGGGCACCATGTACCTTATTTACATTGTTAGCAAGCTATCCAATTCCTTTGGTGGAGCACAAGTACCTTACATTTCCACCCAGTCATTTGGTGGCAGTCACAATGACCATGGCTAGAAGAGCCAAACGAAGTAATTAACTGCACCACAAAATCATTTAAATCAACTGTCTTCCTCAAATAGCTCACAGATTGCATGTGTATTACAGTTTAATTGAATAAGGATAGAGGACTCTTAATAGAAGGTTTTGAATTTCAAAGAAATTGAGAGACTTCAACCTTGTGTTCTGATATGCTAATTCAAGCAGGGAATGTCAAGGGAATTTAAAATAATCAAATTCCAGGTTTTAGATATGCTAGTTTTAAGCAGGGAAGCTATTGTATTGCTCATGAGGCAGATGCTATTTTTATTTAAGTTTTATTTTTCCAGTAGATCCTATTTGGGGTGAAATCTTTAGTAAATTGAGAGTAAGATAAAGTCTCCATGATGCCAAAACAATCGGTTCGACTAATTTAGGGGTCTAAACAAACTGACAGTGGACAATGTTTTGTTTATTTGTTTTATAGGATGAAGACACAATACAGAAGCCAGATGGTTATGGCTTCACATTCTATTATATTTTTATTTTGAAATTTAATGAAATTATGTTAAAAAGAAAAGCCAGTCATTTTCAAGAATAATTCATCTTTGAATTTGCTAAATTTTCTGTGTAAACCTGTTCAGCAGATGCCACTGGATTATGCAATGGATTATTTCTGTTGTATATCTTCTCCAAAGATAATTGCATTAGGAATAAGAGAAAAGGAGCATTTTATGGATTTAATGTCTCTGAGATTAATTTTTTCTTTTTTTGAGATTAGCGCTTTTTTTCTTTTTGAATATTTTATTGTGCTTTAGGTGAAAATTTACACAGAAAATTAGGTTTCTCTTAACTCTTTTTGTTGGTTACCAGGGATGAGAGGGGACGGAAAGGAACAATGCAAAAATTTTAAAA
>NW_006921617.1:18117870-18125625 GCF_000298275.1 Orycteropus afer afer | reverse complement strand
GGTGGTAATAGCTGGGTACCATCTAGACTAGAAATATGTATGTCACCACTGACTAGAAATATCTTCTAGTCTCAGGTTAGAGGAGGCTGTGGTTCCTGTAGGCTGTTAATTCCATGGACTAGTTTTTTTTTGAGCCTTTGATTTCATTCATTTTCTTTTGCACCCTATGAGCAGAGTACAACAGAAGTATCATAGATGGCCTCTTGCAACCTTTTAAAATCCTAGACACTACTAACCAAACTTGGTTGTAGAACATTATTATTGTGAACTATGTTATGCCCATTGACTAAGTTATCCCTCAGGATGAGATGAGTTTGAAACTCAGGGTTTCTGAATTCCCAATTAGATCTTTATTTCAAACTGGCTAAACAGACTGTATATCACATTGTATAAGGTAAAATTCATACTTTGTCTTGCAGAAGCTATGCATCACTCCATGAGGCCACCTAAAAAGCATTATATTACATATCAACAGTGTTGTTGTTGTTAGGTGCCATCGAGTCATCTCCGACTCATAGCGACCCTATGCACAGCAGAATGAAGCACTGCTCAGTCCTGTGCCAGCTCCATGATCCTTGCTATACTTGAGCCCATCACTGCTTCCAAGGAGCATTCTGGCTGCAGTTCCTCCAGGACAGGCCTGTTACTTCTTTTAGCAGTCCACGGTACTCTCAGCATTCTTTGCCAACACCATAGCTCAAAAGCATCAATTCTTCTTCGGTCTTCCAGCTCTCACATGCATATGAGGTGAATGAAAATACCATCCCTTGTGTCAGGGGCACCTTAGTCCGCAGGGAGACATCTTTGCTTCTCAGCATTTGAAAGAGTTCCTTTGCAGCTGATTTGCCCAGTACTATACATCGTCTGATGTCCTGACTGCTGCTTCCACTGCCGTCAATTGTAGAACCAAGCGATGTGAAGTCTTTGACAACTTCAATCATTTCTCCATTTATCATGATGCTGCGTATAGGTCCAGTTGTGAGGATTTTTGTTTTCTTTATATTGAGATGTAATCCATACTGCAGACTGTATTCTTCGATCTTCATCAGGAAGTGCTTCAAGTCATCCTTATTTTCAGCAAGCAAAGTTGTGTCTCGTCAGCATATCTCAGGTTGTTAATGAGTCTTCCTTCAATCCTGATGCCATGTTCTTCATATAGTCCAGCTTCTCAGATTATTTGCTCAGTATACAAATTGAGTAAGTATGGGGAAAGGATACAACCCTGACACACTCCCTTCTTGATTTTAAACCATGTAGTGTCCCCTTGTTCTGTTCAAATGACAGCCTCCTGGTCTATGGACAGGTTCGTCATGAGTGCAATTAAGTGTTCTGAATTCCTCTTCTTCTCAATGTTATCCACAATTTGTTATGATCCGCACAATCAAATGCTTTTGCATAGTCAATAAAACACAAGTAAACATCTTTCTGGTATTCTTTGCTTTGAGCCAAGATCCATCTGACATCAGCAATGATATCCCTCATTTCATGTCCTCTTCAGAATCCAGCTTGCATTTCTGGAAGTTCTTTGTCAATATACTGATGCAACCATTTTTTATTTATCTTCAGTAAGTTTATACTTGCATGTGATATTAATGATATTGTTTGATAATTTCCACATTCCTTGGGATCACCTTTCTTTAGAATGGGTACAAATATGGATCTCTTTCAGTCAGTTGGCCAGGTAGCTATCTTCCAAATCTCTTGGCATAATTGAGTGAGTGCCTCGAGAGGGGCATCCATTTGTTGAAACCTCTCAATGGGTGTTCTGTCAATTCCTGGAGCCTTGTTCTTTGCCAATTCCTTCAGTGCAGCTTCGACTTTTTCCTTCAATACCAATGGTTCTTGAACATATGCCACCTCCTGAAATGGATGAAGATCAACCAGTTCTTTTTGGTACAGTGATTCTATGTATTCCTCCCATCTTCTTTTGATGCTTCATGCATCATTCAATATTTTGCCTGTAGAATCTTTCAGTATTGAAACTCGAGGCATAATTTTTTTTCTCTGTTCTTTCAGCTTGAGAAATGCCGAGTGTGTTCTTCCGTTTTTGTTTTCTAACTCCAGGTCTTTGCACATTTCATTATAGTAATTGGCTTTGTCTGCTAGAGCTACCCTTTGATATCTTCTCTTCAGCTCTTTTGCCTTATCATTTCTTCCATTTGCTTTAGCTACTCTTCACTCACGGGCAAGTTTCAGAGTCTCTTCTGACATCCATTTTGGTCTTTTCTTTCTTTCTCATATTTCTGATGACTTCTTGCTTTCTTCATGGATGATGCTCTTGATGTTATCCCACAGTTCTTCTGGTTTTCAGTCATTGGTGTTCAGTGCATCAAATCTATTCCTTAGATGGTCTCTAAATTCAGGAGGGATATATTCAAAGTCATATTTTGGCTCTCATGGACTTGTTTTAATTGTCATCAACTTCAAGTTGAACTTGCATATGAGCACTTGATGGTCTATTCCACAATTGGCTTCTGGCCTTGTTTTGGCTGAAGATATTGAGCTTTTCCATCACCTCTTGCCACATATGTAGTCAATCTGATTTCTGTATACTCCATCTAGTGAAGTCCACGTGTATAGCTGCCATTTGTGTTGTTGAAAAATGTGTTTTCAATGAATAAGTCGTTGGTCTTGCAAAATTCTATCATGTGATCTCCAGCATTATTTCTGTCACTGAGGCCAAATTTTCCAACTACTGGTGATTCTTCTTTGTTTCCAACTTTTGTATTCCAGTCACCAGTGGTAATTAACACATCTTGATTGCATGTTTGATCAATTTCAGACTGCAGAAGTTGATAGAAATCTTCAATTTCCTCATCTTTGGTTTTGGTGGTTGGTGCATAAATTTGAATTAATAGTAGTATTAATGAGTCTTCTTTGTAGAAGTATGGATATTATCCTATCACTGACAGTATTGTACTACAGGACATATCTTGAAACATCCTTTGTGATGATGAATGCCAGGCCATTCCTCTTCAATTTGTCATTCCTGGAATAGTAGCTCATATGGTTGTCTTTTTCAAAATGGCCAAAACCGGTCCATTTTTGCTCATTAATGCCTAAGATATCAATCTTTATGTGTTGCATTTCATTTTTGACAACTTCCAATTTTCCTAGGCTCATACTTTGTACATTCCATGTTCCAATTACTAATGGATGTTTGCAGCTGTTTCTTCTCAATTTGAGTCATGCCATGTCATCATATGGAAGTCCCAAAGATTTACTTTATCTATATCACTAAGGTTGGTACTACTCTGTTGAGGCAGCTCTTTCACAGTCCTATTTTCAGTGCCTTCTAAACTGAAGGGCTGGTCTTCCTGCCCTGTATTGGACAATGCTTCCAAGCTATTCATAAAGTTGTGCAGTAATGTATCAGTGTTTCTCTGCTGCTCATAAAGTTTTCCCTGGCAAATTTTTTTAGAACTGTATGGCCTCTTCTTTTTCCTAGTCTATCTCAGTCTGCAAGTTGTGTTGAAACCTGTGCAACATGTGCAACCCTGCTGGTGCTTGAAACAATGGTGGCAGAGCCTCACAGCAATGTGTAAGGCCCACCAGATGACAAACTGACACCCAAATTTGTCTCCCTTAGCTGTTGGAAACCTCTCCACCCTCCCCTTACCTAATTCGTGTCTGGATCCTGTGGCTCTTGTGGTCCCTGGTGCTCTGCCCCTCCCTTTCCTGGCTCTGGGGGCTGGAGCTTGCCTGCCTCCCACCCCTTACCTGGATCCTGAGGCTCTGGACTAGTGGGCTCTGGAATTCACTGCCCAGATTCCCATTCAGGAATGAAGGACTTACTCCCCAGCAGGTAGAAGTGGTGCCAGTACAAGTACACACCCCTCAGCTCTTTTTGGGAAATGCCTTGGCTCAGAATAACTACTTTGTCCAAGGTCTCACTCTTTTCTGGAAAACCACCATTCTGTGAATGTCAGTGCAGAGTTATAAAAATTTGGCCTCCTTAGCCCAATTCAGAACAACTCTGAAGGGCCATCTCAGGTGAGTTCTTTACTGAAGACACCTCTGCCTCTTCCTAATTCTGTTATGTCCTCTTACCTTCCACTGATATTGATCTCAAGAGTTTTCCCAATAATCTTATATGCTCATTTCTGTCTCAGAGTCTGTTTCTTATGAAAGTCAATTTATAACATCAAATTAAAAGAAAGGGGAAATGTTCCAAACTGATAGACACTTGACCTTGACTTGAGACTAAAGAAAATTTGCTAATTACTAAGCCATTCCATACTAGTGATGAAGAGTCTAGAAACATTCAATGAATTGCCCATAGTTGTCCAGTAGCATGACAAGGACTTGATTTCACAGAGCCTTATAATTTTGGTTCCAGAGTGGATTAGAGGTCTGCCTGTCTCTTGTGTTCCAGTTAGGCTGGTTCTAGTTTGAGGTTATCTATACATCTGATCTATAATTGTTCCAGATTATCAATTCAGTTGAGTAATTTCCTAAATCCAGAAAGTTATGTAGAGGTAATGTTTACATTTGGACTTGAGGACTTTTTGAGATATTCTGAGTTGGGGCTGGAGGAGTGATCATTTGTTCTAGACTTTGGGGTTTATTGCAAAAGATCTGAATCTCCAGCATTGTTCTGGAGTGTTCTTGGAGAATGTCTGAACAGGATCACAATTGTACCTGGACCATTTGATGCAAGCTGAATCTGGGTTCATCCCTGGAGAGACCCATTTCCTTGGACTTTCATAATTTGTTTCAAGATAGTGTAAAATTGACTGGGCCATTGAGAGTTTTTGCATCTGCATGACCTCCATATGCCTTAGAGTAAGTGGTTCTAGGCTAATTGTGTTGTCAAGGCCAACATGCTGTGTGCAAATGATTATATCAGAGCCAAGCTCCCATTTGGAGCTTCTTGTTTTCCTCTGTGTTTTAATTTGTGTCTTTCATAATTTTCTAGGAAGATTGTTATTAGTTGTTTTTTAAAAAAACATATTAGCTCAAGTATCATGAATGAGCCAGCATTTTTTGTTGTGAGAAATCTAAGAGAATAGCCATGCTTATCCTAAATAGAACTGAGATAAACATTGCCATTCCTAGCTTGATGCAATTAGTGAGAAGTAAGTGGAAGTCTGAGCCCAGAAAATAGAAGACACGGGAACTTGAAAGAGTGTGGAGAAACGTCATAACACTCTTCTTTTTTTGAAAATGTTATCTTTAGAAAGAGAAAGCAAATTCAGTTTTTGGGTTTTTTGCTTGTGTTTCTCAAGGAGTCATTGGTAGTGCAAATGGTTGATATGTTTGGCTGCTAACCAAAAGGTTGGAGATTTGAATCTATCCAGTAGTGCCTTGGGAGAAATATTTGATGATCTACTTCCAAAAAATCAGCTATTGAAAACCTAATGGAGTACAATTCTACTCTGACACAGACGACTCACCATGAATTGGAATTAACTCTACGGCAAGTGATTTAACTGTCGTGTTTCTCAAGAGAGCCGAAATGGATGGAATTTATAGGGAGGCAAGGGAAGCACTTCTAACAAAGATCTCAAATTGAAATGGGTTGTCTTGCTAAATCATGAACCCTATCTTAAAAAGTGCCCTATCCTATAAAAGTGTTCAAGAATAATCACGGTGCTGATTTGCTGTAGATACTTTGTTTTGGATAAAGAACTGAATGATTTAACTGTTACATTGGTGCTCCCAATGATCACATGTCTGGTATCTGCCCCTTGTATAAATATTCATCCATATAATGACTTTGACTTTAACCATGTGAGTTGTTCTGGCTAACAGTACATTAGCAAGCATGGTCCAAACAGAGGCTTCATAAATGCTAGAGCATTGGCACTTGCTGTCTTGGAAAAATCTCTCTTGGAAGTCAGGTGCCATGCTATAAAGAAACTTGAGATGCATAACAAAATGATGAAAGGCTACTGGAGACAGGCTAAGCTCTCCCTTGAAGGAAGCCACATATATGATTTCAGTTACATCTTAAACAGAAGAAAAAAATACCCAATTGAGCTCATAATTGTGAGAAATAATGAGTCATTGTTTTTGGAAGGCACTGAGTTTTGTGATGATATATTATGCAGTGGAATAGTGCCTAAGGCATTTAGCTGGTAACCAGAAGGCTGGCAGTTCAAACCCACCAGCCACTCCTGGGAAGGAAGGTTGGTTGGGCAATCTACTTCCATAGTGATACTGCCTTGGAAACCCAAGGGGGGTGGGGGGAGTTGCTATGAGTCATATCCAACTCCATGGCAGTGTGTTGCATTAAAATAAAGGCAATATTAAATTACATCATAACTGTGATCTTCCCCAACTTTTACATTCTCCAAGTAATTATGAATGGCAGGAGGAAGAACTTGAATAGATGAGAAAAGCATATGGTTGCAGGCCATCCTCTTAGATATCCTGGTGCATTGCTTTGCATTATGGAAGTGAATACTTAAGCTATTTCTGCTTCGTGGCAGTCCCCAAAATACATAAATACCTCCTACAAAGGAGCCCCTCATCCTCCTTTGCTGACTAATCCTGATTGTCTAGTATATGTATGGATATAGGGAGCATAGCTTGGCTCCAACTTGAGATGAGAGTGAAGATACCAAAATTTCTCCCAAATCTTTTCATTTCTGAGTCTTCAAAAAATGTTAGCTCTAATTTAATCAACCTTGATACAAACAGTACACTATATTTTCTTTTCTATTAAATGAGATTTCTGCAGCTAGTTAATGAAAGAAAAGGAAAAACCGAGGAGAATATAAAACCTGATTTGATTATACATTTACTTTATACATGTATTTTTTGTTTTAATAACTATTGTCTGGTTTTCCTTTTCAAGAAATTTCCTCTAAAAGAATTCATCTTTCATCCTTTCCACTGGTATTACCAACCAGCAGTATAAGAGGAAGACACAGCAATTCCCTGATGTGTTAGGTTTGTTTTGAATGTTGGCAGATTCACAGATCAGAGCAGTAGTTTGATTTCACTTTAGCTTTCAGGATTTTTTTTCCTTGTGATGCTGGTATATAAAACCATGATCAGTGTAAGATCAACACACTGCAGTTTTCTTTTATAAAGTATATTCCCTTATTTACTTTCAGGCTGTAGAGAGAAGATATATTTATTCATCGTATTAATTGCTTGCTAAAGGTTGGGTGGTTGATCCTTTTCTTCAGTTCTACAAGCCCATGTTTTGGGGTTCCTTAAAAGTTCTGTTATAAGCTGACATTAAAAATAGTGATATGAGTACTGTGTTCAGTTAAGGCATTATGGATATGATTCTGAGTTCAGCCCCATGAACAAGTCAGTGTTCAATTTTTCCTGACTATCAAAAGTTCCATAACCCTAATTATCATCTCACCAACTGAACACCTGTCATCTCAAAGGAAACAAAATAATGACCTGAGAATATATGTTGGCATAGTAATAACACTGACTGGAAGAGTACCTCAAAAAAGAGATCTCATTTTAAAAATGAAGGACACTACAAATAATACTGGAAAAATATGTTAAAAGATTCCTCAAAGAAGTGAGGAAGAAGAATTGTTGCAATGATGACAAGAGGGACCTGGCTCCTTTCCTTCACATGTTTGTCTAGGACAGTTGTGGTACAGTGAATTACTTAATATGATCCTTCTAGCCATAGTTCTCTATTTTGTGATATATTGTAAATCCTAGTCTTTATACTAGGGTTTGAATCAGACAACCATATGATCTACTATGCCGAGAATGACAGTTTGAAAAGGAATGGCATGGCATTCATCATCACAAAGGATGTTTCAAGATCTGTCC
>NW_006921617.1:18098291-18115605 GCF_000298275.1 Orycteropus afer afer | reverse complement strand
GACTTCGTCTCACCTATTTTGGTCATGTTGTAAGAAGGGAGCATCCCCTGGAGAAAGATGTTATGCTTGGTAGGGTGGAGGGTCAATGAAAGAGGGGGAGGCCTTCAACAAGATGGATTGACATGGTGGCTGCGATGATGGGCTCAAGTATAGCAGGGATTGTGGGGCTGGCGCAGGATCGGGCAGCGTTTTGTTCTGCTGTGCATGGGGTTGCTATGAGTCGGAAACGACTCGGCGGCACTTAACAACAATGACAACAATGTCTTTATACATATGCCTGTGGTTCAGTGAGCTCTGGTGGTGCAGTGGTAAAAGTCATCCTATATATCCTACATACCCTTGTACCACCTACACACTCTTGTACCACCTAACCTTGAGTCTAAATCCAATATATATGAGTACTCTGACAAAGTTCTCTCTCTCGCTCTGGTTTCTCAACATATGACCTCTGGTTCTTGGAACTTTAGCCAGCATTCTATCATCTGACCTGATTCACTGGCTTCTGTAGCATTGTGAGCCAGCAGCCTGTCATCTGACCTGCTGATTTGGGTTCATCAGCTTCTCCAACCATGTGATTTAGGAGAGGCCTCCATATTGATGCCTGATCATGGTATAGGGACCTGCCAGCCTGCACCACTGTGTGAGCCATTTCTTTGATGAAGAGCGAGTTCAGTGAGATATTGCAACAATTATGGAACTCAATGATGGAAGAAGAGTAGTGAAGGGAGGATGGAATTGTACCACACTTTGGAAAATATTGATATTTGGGTCTTTTTTAACCTCCACCTCATAGAAATTAGCTTTGTGCTGATCCTTCTAAAACAAATTATTCATAGAACAGTGGTAAAATTGTTCTGTGCAGCCAACATTAGCAATATTTATTGAGTGCTTACTATCTTCCAGTCACTTTACTTTTATTAACAAATTGTAGTCTTCTAAAAACTATGAGACAAGTCCTATTATTATCTACATTAATAGCTGAGGAAATGGAGGTATAGAGAAATGATGGAACCTGTCCGAGATTGCTGTGGGAGCTTAAAGATGGACACACATTTTTTTTTTTTTACATTTTCCCATTTTTTTTACATACTTCTCCTTGAATTTGATAGGCTCTATGTCTGAAAAGACTAAGATAATGTGGCAGAGTGACACTTTTCCAGTTTTGTTAGTCTAGGCCTCTAGTATACTTCCTGTCTCTTGAGTCACTAGGTCTTGGTGTTCTGAGACATTATTTAAAAGCCTGCCTTATCTTGCGGTTATGATGCTGAGAGGAAGCCCAATGCAGACAAGTGAAGGGGCCACTTGCAGAGAACTTGATGCCCAGTGATTCTATGTCACTGCCCCCAGCAACTCAAGTACCCAGCTGAAGACCAAACATCATGGTGCATAAGTGAGGATTTTCTCCTGAGTCAGAATTTCTGACTCACAGATTCATGAGTCAAATAAATGATTATTGTTTTAAGTAAAAAAATGTTGGACTGACTTGTTATGCAGTAATAGGTAAACAGAATAGTCACCCAGCTATTACATGAACAATATGATTCAAGCCAAGTCACTTGGCTCTGGAGTGCATGTGCTTCACAAATACTCCCTAGAAGGGATATGTGTTACTCAGAGCGTGACATTACCTTTGTTAAAACATTAATGCCCCTCTTCTGCAGCACACACTATGTGGACACTGCTTAGTCTCCTTCATTTTCCTCTAATGCACTGATTTTTGCTGGACATGTTGTACACTATGTCCATGCTCGTTCACAGTGTCTATCCTGCACTCCCCGATTGAATGGAAGCTGCACCAAAACAGAAGTTTGCCGGAACTGTTCGTTGCTATGCTCCCAGTACCCAGAATAATGCCTGGCATTAGTAGACACTACATATTTTTGAGTGAATACATAAATGACAGAAATTTCTCATTTTTAAGTGAGTAAAATAGAAAATGCCTTTTGCTCAAGTCACCTGAAATATTCTGTGCAGCGAATCTGGTTTACTGTCCAACCTTCCTTCCGAACTCTACAGAGAGAAGCAAAAATGTCATAGGCAGTACTGCAAATAAAATGGATGATAGATAAACTTTGTAAGATAATTACTTGAGTTTAACCCAGGCTGGTAAAAGCCAGAATGGCAAAAGGTAAAAAAGCAATTGTGATGAGCTGCATATTGTTGAAGACTAGGAGCTGTGGTGGCGTAGTGCCTAAGGCACTTGACTTCTAACCAGAAGGCTGGTGGTTCAAACCCACCAGCTACTCCTCAAAAGGAAGGTTGGGTAATCTACTTCCGTAGTGATACTGCCTCAGAAACCCAAGGAGGAGTTGCTATGAGTTGGGTCAGACATAACAACAACAACAACATATTTTTTCTGACTACAAATCTGATCATGAAATCTGCAGTGAGGCTGTGTGAAGGAATGTAAGCCCATAAGAAATGAGCTACACCCTGTGGGACAGTTCCAACATGACCCAATACAACTTGGAAGGATTTGAGTTATGATCAGGTTGCCTCTTAGAATTACATTGGCTGTAATAACTAAATAGGCCGAAATAAATCAAACAAGACAAATTATTTTGTTGGTTATAGTAGAAAGCTATAATACCTACACCTTTTTAGGGCCTCTCACAAAACCCAAACAAACAAACCCACTGCCATCGAGACAATTCTGACTCATAGTGAGCCCCACTGGGTTTCCAAGGCAGTAAATGTTTATGGAAGTAGATCATCTCATCTTCCTTCCAAGGAGTGGCTGGTGGGTTTGAACCACCAACCTTCTGGTTAGCAGTCAAATGCCTTAGGCACTGCACCATCAGAGCTCCTTTTTAGGGTCCCTAGAGTTAAGACTGACTTCTTCAGATTCTAGTAAGGTATTAAGGAAAATAAATCTATACTGTAGTTAGGTATCTACCACCCATCTGTCAATTTGTCATATTGTGGTGGCTTGCATTTTGCTGTGAGGCTGGAAGCTATGATGTTGATATTTTAAATACAAGTGGGGTCACTTGTGGTAGACAAATTTCAGCAGAGTTTCCAGGTTAACACTAGGGAGAAAAGCATTGGCAATCTACTTCTGAATATTAGCCAATGGGAACCATGTGATTCACAATAGATGATTGCCTTATATAGTGATGGAATATGAGCCCCATAGGTTGGAAGACACTCAAAATACACAGTGGTTCTAACAATGGATTCAAGCATACCAAGGATCATGAAGATGGCATAGGACTGGACAATATTTTGTTCTATTACTCATGGAATAAGCATGAGTTAGAGCCTACTTGATGGCAACTAATAGCCCAACATAGTTAGATATATCATAAAGTTAGTAAATTGAAAGTATCATATTGAATGAGATCTTGCTCTTACAGCATTAAAAACAAACGAACAAACTCAGTGACGTCCAGTCATCTCCAACTCATAGTGACCCTCCTTGGGTTTCTGAGGTGGTATCTCTTTGGCAGTAGATTGCCCAGTCTTCCTTCCAAGAAATGCCTGGTGGGTTTGAACCATCAGCCTTCAGTTTATAAGTGACTTAGAGAAAATGAACTATTCAATAGGGGGATGGTGACAAGTTAGGAAATGCCTCCAGATACAGCATTGTTTATAGTCAATTTGCTATTTCGTTTGTGTGTTATCTGACCATCTGACTTCCCAAAGAGAGTTAAGCCTGAATGATCAGAATTATTGATAAGTGGTAAAAAGAATAAAAGGTGATACCATCGAGAACTTGTCAGCTTCTGAATCATTTGAGGAGATTGAAGTTAGACCAAAACTAAATATGTTCAGGTAGGTGTGCTACACTGGCAACTGGGAAACTGCTAGCCATATGGCGTGGGTGAGTATTAAGCTCCCTCAGGAAATTGAAATAATTCTCTGTGGACACATAACTCACATTTCATGATACTAGTTTTAGAAATGTTTCCCAAAATTGACACATAAAACCAAAACTGTTGCATTAGTCTAAAATAAAGAGAAGAGTCACTTCCTCTAATCACAAATAGCCAGTTCAATATTGAGATACTATTTATAGTCTCCTCAGTTTTTCCTTTTCTCCCACTGATTGGCTGCAGAAACCTCTTTTAATAGAAAAGAAAACATAATGTATTGGTTTTATCGAGGTTAATTAAATTAGATTTAACATTTGTTGAAGATTCAGAAATGTAAAGATTTGGGAGAAATTTTGGTTCTCTTTACTCACATCTCAAGTTGGAGGCAAGATGCCTTGCCATACCCACACATCTGCCAGGCAATCAGGATTAGTAAGCAGAGGAGGATGAAGGGCTCCTTTGTAGGAGGCATTTACAACATTTATGGGATTGCCATGAAGTAGAGATAGCTTAAGGATTTCTTTCCTTAAGGTGAAGGAATGAACCAAGATACCTCAGACGATGGCTTACTACCATATGCTTTCTGTCTATTCAAGTTCTTCCCCCTGCCATTTATAATTAGTTGGAGAGCATAAGGGTTGGAGAAAATCACAGAAATAATGTAATTTAGTATTTCCTTTATTTACTGCTGCACAATAAACCATCACAACTCGGTGTTGTCCAAAAACAATGGCTTATTATTCTCACAATTCTGAACTCAGTCACTCTTTGGGCCTGGAATTGAACATTTACAACTGGTAGGTATACTCTTCTTAGAACAATCAACCATGGGAGATCAGAAAGGTAGTATTTCCACAGGGAGGTAGCTCAGAAAAAAGAAAAAAAATAATAAAAATGACAGTTGAATGGCTATGGTTACTTTCATGTTCCATTAATGAATTACTTTTTCTAATTGTATATGTTGTGTTGTTATGTGCTGTTGAGTCGGCCCCAACTCATAGGGACCCATCCTTGGGTTTCTGAGGCGGAATCACTACGGAAGTAGATTGCCCAACTTTTGTTCTGAGGAGTGGCTGGTGGGTTTGAACTGTCAGCCTTTTGGTTAGCTATTATAAAATACTTTATAAAGCATAGCTCACATGACGTGCCATGAATTTTACTATTCTGTAGTGTGAATAAGCACTGATACAAAACAAATATCAGTGAATTGGGAATTAATCTATCAAATGATCACTTTAGCCATATTTATTTACTTACTGCCATTAGAGTATCTTGAAAACTTTGATCCTCCCCCATTCACTTCATTTGTTTTATTTAGTCTCCAGAAGGCAAAGGCCAATGTAAATATTCTTTAAATGAGGATGTTGAAATTCTAACATAATTGCCATGTATATATTTCTGTTAAGCCTTTAAAGTACTAGTGATGTGTGATACTTTCTATTTTACCAGAAAAAAAAAGGCATGTAATTGAAATGAGTAGTTTGAGAATAAGAAAATTTTCTAATCTTATATTCTTTACTGATTACTGGTAGTAGTTGCTGTTACTGTCCAAAATGGAAACTATTAAAAAAAAAAATTCTGTTTGAAAAGAAGTATATTGCATAATTTAATATGTATTTCTGGTGAGCAATTTGTAGCTCCATTCATTATGGATACAACTTATTAATAGATTAAATTCTATAGCTTTTGTGGTTTTGTAACGATATTAGCAGCCGACACTTACTATGTGTTCTAGGTGTTAGGCACTATTTGGTTGTCTCACTTGTATTAACTCATTTAACCCTGACAACAACTTAGGCCTATTTCATAGATGAGAAAACAGACCTACCATGTCGCCATTTTTCATTTTGCCTCATATTCCTTGTGACTGACTTAGTATATCAGTGTTGGAATTGTACCAGTTAATCTATTAAAAAGTAAAAGGATTTTCCTTTTGTTATACTCTGGATACATAGACCACTAGAATTAAAGTTTTATGACTGATTGGGAAGGTGACTTGTAGAAAATGGATTTCTATAGGTTAATATGAAGTCAGAGTTGTAGGAGGGAGAATGGCTTAACCACAGGAATTTATCACAAAGGAAGCGATTCAAAGTGATATTTACGAGTGTAGTGAGTATAGCAATATAGAGTGTATGTGCTCCTGCTACCTGTGTGGTAGTTAAAGTTATGTGTCAACTTGGCTGGGCTGAGTTTTGCGTGGCTGGGCAGCTGGATATAGTAATTCCCCATGATAAGACTCCATGGTAGAATCTACTGGAGCAGCTGAATAGCTGCCTTTGGGATGTGGTATGCTTCTAGAATATAAGGAGAAACTTTGAGAAAGGTCTCTGCAGCTTTTGGCACACTTGAGTCCTGCATGTAGCCTAGTCGTCGTTCAGCAGCCTGCCATGTTGTCTGCCAAACTTGGGATTGCTGATGGGCTTGAATCAATGTCCTGCTGTGTGGTTTGGTAATACTGGGACTGTGCCTTTTTACTTCTTGACCTTGGGTTTGTCAGCCTCAGCAGTCAGCAGCTGCCTTAGTGAAGAAAGCCTACAGTTTCAGTGGACTGGGAGCAAGAGGCAGAGCTGAGGCCCAGGGTTGAGAAGCTTTCACCCAGCCCCTAGAGCCCAGCACTTTGAACCCTGACTTCTAACCTCCAAAACTGTAAGAGAATAAACTCCTGTTTGTTAAAGTCACCCATTTGTGGTATTTTCTCTTAGAGCAGCATAAAGTAACCAAAACAACCTGTCATGAGTATTCTTGAAATAGAAATAAGTAGGCTTATTCTAGGGTCCAGTATGTTTTTTATGATGCTGTAAGGACTATGGATAAAACAAAATATTACTGCTCTTCTGCTTTCAAGATGTCAAAAGAAGTAAGAGGTTGAGCCAGACTGAGAAGCAACTTTTAGAATTATATAAAATGAGAGCTGGAGAAATCAGATTATATCACTCACCTGTCATTTTACAGATAAGAAAATGAGACTCTGGTTTCATAAGTTTTCTTTCTTTCGTATGTATTTGTGTTCCTGGGTGTCTGTTTATACTTTACCTTTTCCCCCAAACTCACAAAACCAAGAACAGTACAGTAAGATTGTTATAAGTGAGAGACTATGGTGAAGAGAAACCAACCTCTGGTAACCATTAATCTGCTTTCTGTCTTTATGTATTTGGCTATTCTAGAAATTTCATGGGAACTCTGGTGGCATAGTGCCTAAGACATTTGACTGTTAACCAGAAGGCTGGTGGTTCATATCCACCAGCCACTCCTCAGAAGGAAGGTTGGGCAATCTACTTCCGTAGTGATATCGCCTCAGAAATCCAAGGAAGGGAAATCATACAATATGTGTCCTTTTGTGTCTGACTTATTTCTCTTAGTATAATGTTTTCAAGATTTAATCATGGCATAGCCTCCATTAATATTTCATTCCTTTTCATGTCTTATAATATTCCATTGTACAGATATACCATACTTTGTTTGTTCATTCATTTGTTGATCAACATTAAGTTGTTTCCATTTTATCCTGGAACATTCCTTAGGAAGATGCACTGCTCAAATTTTAGATTTTCTTTATGTGTGCCTTTCTGAAATTTAGGAGTTCTGGTGGCACTGTAGTTAAAGTATTGAGCTTTTAACCAGAAAGTCAATGGTTTGAAACCACTAGCTGCTTTGCAGGAGAAAGGTAAGGCTGTCTGCTTCCATAAAGATTTACAGCCAAAAAACCCTATGGGGCGGCTCTGCTCTGTCCATAGGGCCACTATAAATTGGAATTAACTAGAAAGCAGTGAGTTTGGTGTTTGTTTCTGAGATTTATTTTTATGTCCATAGTGGGCATTTGTCAATACCCACTTTGAATTTGTTCCAAACTAAAATCCTTGTGGCCATGTTTTGGGGCCTCAGTCACCCATCTGTTCATGTACTGGAACAAATCCAAAAATATTTTTAGGGGAAATCTTGGCTTAGTCTTCAGTACTTGTTCAGCCCTTATCATGTGTAATTGGAATGATCTTCTATTCTAACACATGCAGATTCATAACTTCTACATTGAAAAATATATTATCAAACAGACAAAATACAAATATTAGACTGTAAATAACACTTACTTAAGAGTATGATATCAAACTCACTGCTGTTCCATACAACTTCACTGCTGTAAAAAGATTGAGAGAAAAATGTATTTTACAGAATTGTCTGAATTATACTTTGTCTTTTTCTCCTCTAAAAGTTGAATATTCATTCTTATATTAAGACATAAGAAACCCTCATACCTGGCTGCACTGTTTCACCCCTCGTATAATTCGCTGATGACTTATGTTGATTTATTCTGCCAAAAATTTGCATTGAGCAATGGTATAAGAAAGAGTCTGATAAAGCTTGATGCATTTATTTGTTAAAGATATTGTTCATTTTATTAACAGATCCCCCTCTATGAGGTTCTTTAGAATAACTTTTCTCCAGGCTCAGACATAGAAATAATCATGCCTATTCTGAAAAATTGGTTGTTTTATTTCATGAATACTGTTTGCTCATGCTTCTGTGTTAGTGTTGGCTGCTAGAAATCTGAGAGCCCAGATTATAATCCTCAGTGCTTGGGAATTCATACCACACATTTTGTCTTCTAACTTCACCTGTCATCATCCTCTTGGGAAATTATTGCTTAATTGGCACAGCATTTCTGTTTGGGGTCATGATAAAGTTTTGGAGAAATTAGTGGTGATGATCGCATACTATTGAGTATGATGAATACCACTGGAATGTACACTTTAAAATGGCAAATTTTATGTTGTATATATTTGTGATAGTTAGAGCTGTGTGTCAACTTGGCTGGACCACAATTCTGTGTGGTTTAAGCAATTGCAATGTGGGTTGTTCCAATGATGGGATCAGATGTATATGCTTTGAGCAGCCAGTCAGATGAAAGGGAGTTTCCCTAGGGGTGTGGCCTGCTTCTTCTATATTTATGGACATCCTGGGAAAAGAGACACTCTTCTGTGGATTGGGATTCTGTTGTGCTGCCTACGATTGTCTGTGAGTGAATAGTCCACCATTCAGCCTGAAGATCTTGGATTTGTCATTCATTGGAGTCAACAGCTGGTATACTGCTTGCCAACCTTGAGCTCCTCAGCCCCTATAGCTGCATCAGTCATGAAGCTCCTGCTTGACATTTGATCCAAGAACTTTGGACTTGCCAGCTTCTATAAGTGTGTGAGCCGTTTTCCTAAGATAAATTTCTCTTTCTCTCTATATATAATCTTTACTGGTTTTGTTTCTCTAGAGAACCCAGTCTAACATATTTGGTACCAAGAGTGGGGTGCTGCTCTGACAGATGCCTAAAATGTAGAAACAGGAGTGGAGTGTGTCCTTGACCTTAGACCCTGGCAGGGAGACCCTGGCATATAGCATGACAGACAGCAGGAGCAGAGCAAGAGACCAACATAAGAGATGGTACAAGCAGAGGCCAGAGCCTGGCATGAGAGATGGCAGTAGCAGAGCCCAGGGAACCAGCATGAGACAGCGACAACCTTACCAGCCCACGGAGGAGAAAGCTTGATGCCTTTGGGTAGGCAGTTTCCTGGCAGAATGGGTTGCCTTCGAGCATTAATTGGTAGAAAAGACCAGCATGAAATAGAGTAGCAGGTTGACGGGCCCACGGAGCAAGAAAGCTGAATGCTTTGAGGGCAGGAAGATTTCCAGCAGAGTGGGTTGCCTTTGGCATTAATTGGCAGAAGTGGAGAGACCAAGGAAATGGAAGCAAAGTTGCCTCAGCCTGAAAGGGTAGGACCGTGGCCTTTGGGGCTAGAACTGTCATAGCCCCCTAGGTTTCAAAGAGCCAGGCCTTCACCAACTTGGTTTTGGAGTGTGGGGCTGCTCGTTCATGTGAGCCAGTGGGATGGAGCCATAGCTGCTGCCCAACAGTGAGGGGGCAAGGCTGCCATGCCCAAGAGGGAGATGAATGGGGACCACCAGGCCAAGGAAGGGAGATTGCCACTTAGAGGAACTAGGGTACTGGAGCCACCCACTGAGAGAGATCTGTACAGATTCCACCCAATGAAGATCTGTAACATGCCAAGTTGACAAGGGGTGGAACTGTGGTAGTTCAGTTTGTGTGTCAACTTGGCTTGGCCTGGTTGAGTGGCTGGGCAGCTGGTGGTAGTTATTCCCCATGATGAGACTGGCAATGAACTCCATGGTGGAATCTACCATAAGCAGCTGAGTAGCTGCCTTTGGGTATATGTGGTCTGCTTCCTGTGTATAAGAAACATCTTTGGGAATGGTCTCTAGCTTATGGCATGCTTGAACCCTCCATGTAGCCATGTCATTGCTCAGCAGTCTGCCATGCTCTGCCAACCTTGAGACTTGTAATGGTCTTGATGCTGGCCTGCCATGTGGTTTGGTAACATCGGGACTGTGCCTTTTTACTTGTCAACCTTGGGTTTTTCAGCCTCAGCAGCCAGCTGCTGTCTGAGTGAAGAAACACCTCTAGTTCCAGTGGGCCAGCAGCAGGAGGCAGAGCTGGACCCCAAGGTTGAGGGGCTTTTACCCAGCCCTAGGGCCTGGCAATTTAAACTTGGACTTAAAGCCTCCAAGCTGTAAGAGAATAAACTCCTGTTTGTTAAGGTCATCCCATTTGTGGTATATTTCTGTCAGAGTGGCACTAGGTAACCAGGACAATATTTTTTCAACAATATAAAAAATAAGATATGAGGAGAAATAAAAAGAATGTTTCAAGATAAAATGATTAATAGCCCTTTTGTGGATTGAAATGTGTCCCCAAAAACTATGTGTTGTCAATCTTAACCTCTATATGTGGTTATAATGCCATTTAGGAATGGATTGTCTTTGTCATGTTTTTGAGGCAGATTAGTGCAAGGTGCATCTTGAGTGCATCTCTTTTCAGATACAAAAGAGATTAAAGAAACAAGCAAGCAAGTAGAGATGGGGGGAGAGAGATGCCAAACCACATGAAAACCGTCCAGGAGCAGAAACACAAAGAGACAAGGACATTCTTCCAGAGCTGACAGAAAAAGGCTTCCCCTGAAATCAGACTTCTAGCCTCCTAAACTGTGGGGAAATAAATTTTGGTTTGTTAAAGGTACTCATTTATGGTATTTTTGTTATAGCAGCAGTAGATAACAAAGACATATCATTAATATCTAAATGAATTTTAACAATATGTAACCATGTTTAAGACCATATGGAACGTACCTATAGAAAATACGTCATGGTTAGCCTGGGTAGTGCTGGATAACGCTTTAATGTCATTGTTCATGGTACCTCTTTACATAGTCAGGTTTTCTGTCTCCTCTAACACTTTTTAGTAATATGTATAATTATGGAAGAAACTTACCAAAAATGAAAACATTGTATTAATGTTACTGGTGATTGGAAAAGCTGGAAACAAAGAAAGATCAGTGGTTGAAAATATAGCCTTGATGGTACAAATGCCATGGGGCATTGCATGATAGAATTTTGTGAGACTATAGTAATTGGAAATAGCTTTATTCAACAACATAAACAGTGACTATACACATGGATCTTGCCAGGTGAAATTCATAGGAATCAAATCTACTACCTCTGTGGAAAGAGATGATGGAAAACGTCAATATCATTAGTCAGAATTAGGTCAGAGTCCAACTGCAGATCACACCATCATCATTACTTACTCATATGCAAGTTCAAGTTAAAACAGAAGAAAATTAAAAGAAGTTCACAAGAGAGAAAATATGACCATAAGTATATCCCACTTGAATTTAGAGACCATTTCAAGAATAGATTTGATGCGTTGAACATTAATGATTGAAGACCAGAAGAACTGTGGGAGGACATCACACATGAAGAAAGTAAAAAAGTCATTAAAAAGACAGAAAAGAAAGAAAAGGCCAAAATAGATGTCGGAAGACATTATGAGGCTTTCCCTTGAAGTGACAGTAGTTAAAGTGAATAAAGAAATGATGAAATAAAAGAGCTGAACAGATTTTCAAGGACAGTTCAAGAAAGAAAAGTAGCATAATGAAATGTGCAAATCCTAGAGCTAGAAAACCAACAGAGAAGAACACACTTGACATTTCTCAAGCTGAAGAAATGAAAGAAAAAAAATCAAGCATCAAATTGGAATATTTAAGGATTCTCTGGATAAAATATTGAACAACACAGGAAGCATCAAAAGGAGATGGAAAGATATACAGAGTCACTGTACAAGAAAGAGTAGGTTGATGTTTCAGTAGGTTGAAAGCATTGGTGAAAAACAAGACAACAGGAACTGATGTAATGTCAATTGAGACGTGTCAACAAGGGGATATGATGCTGGAAGCACTGACTAGTTTATGTCAAGAAATTTGGAAGACAGATACTTAGCCAATCTACTGGAAGAGATCCATATTTGTGCCCATTCCAAGGAAAGATGATCCAACAGAACACAGAAATTACCAAACAATATCACTACTATCACATTCAAGTAAAATTCTGCTGAAAGTTACTCAAAAACGATTGCATCAGTACATTGATAGGGAACTCCTGGAAATTCAGGTCAGATTCAGAAGAGGACATGGAACAAAAGCCTTTTCTTGCACTAATCCATTGCTATAAAGTCAATTCGGACTCATAGCGACCCTTTAGTACAAAGTAGAACTGCCCATAGGGTTTCCAAGGTTGTAAATCTTTATGGAAGCAGATTGCCTCATTTTTCTTCCATGGAGTGGCTAGTGGGTTCACACCACAACTTTTTGGTTAGCACCAAATGCTTTAAGAACTGCACCACCAGACCTTTCTTGAACTAAAATAAGAGTAAATAACCATATGCAAGTTTTCTGACATACCTGCAAATTCTTAAAGATACACCCAGGAATGGATCTCATTCATAACTAAGGGAATGCCTGTACTTCCATTGAAAGACTTATTATTGACCTTATAACTATATATCGGGAGCTCTGGTAGCATAGTGGCTAAGAAATTTGCCTGCTAACCAGACGGCTGGCGGTTCAAACCCACCAGCCACTCCTCGGAAGGAAGGTTGGGCAATCCTACTTCCATAGTGATACTGCCTTGGAAACCCAAGGAGGGGTCGCTATGAGTCGGGGCCGACTCGACGGCACATAACAACAACAACACAACTATATATCAATCCTCTCAATATTAAATAATTGTATTACATACACATGAAAGTGTCCTGGCTTGGATGATAAATTATGATCAGCATTTTCTTACCTGATTCTTGTTTTAGGTGTCAATGCCAACAAATTCAAACAAGCTGCAATCACATACTACCATCTCCAATCATATGAAGGAAGGAAGGAAGGAAGGGAGGGAGGGAGGGAGGGAGGGAAGGAAGTCACTGCCGTGGAGTTGGATCTGACTCATAGTGACCCCTCCTTAGCTTTCCGAGGTGCTGTCACTATGGAAGTAGATTGCCCCACTTTCCTTCTGAGGACTGGCTGGTGGGTTGAACTACCAACCTTCTGGTTAGCAGTCAAATGCCTTGGGCACTATGCCACCAGAGATGGCGGGTGGTAAAACTGTGATCTGCTACACATTGTGTTGAATACTAAACTGAGAAGCCAAGGCTTTTAATTTGTTGGTGGAACTTGCTGTACATTTGAAACAGCCATTAAGTCCTTCATTAGTGGGAATGAAGGAGTGGCTCTTTAAAACAATGAAATGGATTACATTCTGGGTACTAACAGGTAATGTGAACATAAAGGAAGGAATTTGAGCCCATCATTTGGACCATTCCTTGAGTAATTTAAAACTCTTTCCACAAGAGCTTTATATTGATTGTACTTAAAAAAAAAAAGAAAAGAAAAAGGAAAGAAAAAAAGCTGTGCAATGTGAGAAAGTGGTGTTCTGACACAACCATAGAGTTGGCTGGAATTCACAAAGTTCAGAGCAATTGACCTGGGTTTGTCCAGTGGGGACAATTATGTGGATTAAGGATCAACTTGAATCTGACTTTTCATGACCTTTTACCAAATTTATACCTATACTAACTTATTTCATATTAAGCCCTTATTGCTAGATCTAGGGGTCAGTGTCAGGTCCTTACACAAGAATTTACTTTCTCAAGTTCTTTCAAGACAGATACATTTAAAATCACAGAAATTGATCCTTATACTAAGTATTGTGTCTAAGTTTCCTTGTCCATATGCTAATATAATTGTGAATGTGCAAAAATGCAAAGCAATACATTAGACTCACACTTTTTTTGTATTCTTACTAAATCTTCTACAAAGTATTATTATTTCTGCCTGCCACTGCCACATATTAAGACATTTATTTGTTGATGCTATCTCCTGTCAAAGACTTTGATTTCCACAGTGGCAAAGGTTGTGACATAATTGCTTTTGCTTTTCTAGTGCCTAACTCAGACTCCTTGTTGAATAAAAGGAAGAATTCATTTTATTCATTTATTTAACAATTTTGAAGGAAGAAAATTTTCAAGAGAAGAATCCAAAAATCATATGACAAGTATGTGCCAGCTATATTTGCCAAGAATTACTTTTTCATATTTGCTTCAGATAATTTTATTTTTAAAGACATAAAACTATATAGCCAAGTCTTTGCTCTTCATCCTACTGCCCTTACTCATTCCCTGGAGAAACCATTATCTTGAAGTTTGTTATGCTATTATTATTGAGGCATGTTTTGAAAACTCTACGCATGTGTTTGTATGTAGCCATAAAAGGAGTATTGTTCAAAGTGTTTTCATACTTTACATGAGAGATATACTATAAATCCTTTTACAATTTGCTTTATAAGTTCAATTTTTCCCTCAATATTCATCTGTATTGATACATGTAGATCTTGTTCATTCTTACGAACTACTGTTTTCTACTGTACGGCTCTATCATGGAGTATTTATCTACTCTATTACTGATAAACATAGTAAGAATGTTTCCAAATTTTCCCAATTATGAACTAAGTCACAGTGAACATCCTAGTCCATATCTTGTTAAGTATGTATGTAAGTTTTTCTATGATGTACGTGTAAAAGGGGGTTTCAGGCTAATCATATCTTTAACAATCTATGTATTATCAAACCACTCTCCAATGTGTTACACCAATTTACACTACTAGCATCAGTGCCGCCACATTCATTCTGACTCTCAGTGATCTTATGCAGCAAAATAAACCCCTGCTCTGTCTAGCACCCTCCTCACAATCATTGCTATGTTTGATCTCATTGTTGCAGCCACTGTGTCAATCCATCTCATTAAAGGTCTTCTTTTTTTTGCTGACCCTATACTTTACCAAGTAATATCAGACCTCCTAATAACTTGTCCAAAAGAAGTAAGATGAAGTTTCATCATCCTCATTTCTCAGTTCTGGCTGTACTTCGTCCAAGACAGATTTGTTTATTTTTCTTGCAGTTTATGATATATTCAGTATCCTTGTCAATACAATAATTCAAAGGCATCATTTCTTCTTTGGTCTTCCTTATTCATTGTCCAGGTTTTGTAAGCATAGGAGGCTATTAAAAATACTATGGCTGGACTCAAGCACACCTGAGTCCTTAAAGTATCATCTTTGCTTTTTAACACTTTTGCAGCACATTTGTCCAATGTAATATGTTGTTTGATTTCTTGACTGTTGCTTCCATGGGCATTGATTGTGGATCCAAGTAAAGTACAATCCTTGGCATCTTCTAGCTTTTCTCCATTTATCATGTTTTTGCTAATTGATCCAGTTGTAAGGATTTTTGTTTTGTTTATGTTGAGTTGGAATCTATACTGAAGGCTATAGTCTTTGATCTTCATCAGTAAGTGCTTCATGTTTTCTTCACTTTCAGCAAGCAAGGTTGTGTCATCTGCATGTCACAGGTTGTTAATTATTCTTCCTTTTATCTTCATGCCATATTCTTCATATACGCCAGCTTCTCAGATTATTGTTTAGCATACTGCCAAAGGGACAAGGAGGCTGCATCTTCTGACCTCCTCTAACCCCACGAAAGGAAGTCAGAATCATCATCAGTAACCCAAGGCCTCTTCCTGTGAGGCCATGCTGCCTCCCTCCAGCCCTTTCACCAACTGTTCCTCCCACAGCACCCACTACCTCTCTACTGGGTTTGATAATTCACTGCAGTGGCCACACAGAACTCACAGATTATGGAGTTTATTAGGGAAGCACCAGACTACAATTCAAGGTCAGAAATGCACTCAGTCTATTGCAGCCAGCAGTCTCAGTAGCACATCACTCTCTCAGTGGTATGTGTCTCTTGTGTCTCACTCAGCAGTGCACACACACATGAGACATGAGACATGTCTCACACATGAGACATGTGTGAGTCTCATGTCTCTCAGGGGCTTGATTCTCTCAGCAGCACGTTTTTCTCAGCCAGCAAGCAGTCATCAGAGAGACTTCTTCTGCCTCTAGGAGGGCTCTTTTTGAGCCTGGCAGAGTGGCCAAACTAACCAATCCCAAAATCAAAATTCTATACACCTGAGAGAGAGTGAACTTCTCAGAAGATTGCTTTCTGCCACTCTCAACAGAAATACCCCAAGTGGGTAACTTTAACAATCAGGAGCTACTCAGTTGCTCATGGCAAATTCCACCAAAGAGTTCACAAAGATTTATGGCTAGAAAAGCCATACCAAGTAATTTACTACACCACACGTACAAATTGAATAAGTATAGTGAAAGGATACAACCCTGATGTGTGTATACCTTTTATGATTTCAAATCACAGAGTATCCCTTGTTGTGTTTGAGAGGAACATATCCTCTTGGTTTATGTGTAGGTTGCTCATGAGCACAATTAAATGTTCTAGAATCCCTATTCTTCACAGTATTATCCATCATTTGTTATACCTTTGCATAGTCAACAAAACAGAAATCAGTATGTTTCTGATATTCTCTATTTTCAGCCAAGATCCATCTGACATCAGCAATGATATCCCTTTTCCATGTCCTCTTCTGAGTGGTATATAACAATTCCTATATCCCCATCTCACTAATGTTTGGTGTTAGAGTACTAAACTTTTGTCAATATAATAGGTGTACAATTATATTTCATTGTTTTTTAGTTTTCATTTCAGTGATAACTAATGAGATTGAAAAATCTTTTCATTTGTTTATTATAGAGACATGTTTCCTCTTTGTGTGAATTGCCAGGAGATGACTTTTGCCTATTTATTATTGAGTTGACTTTTCTTACTGGGTTCTCAGAATTTATTTATATATTCCTGATCTGAATACATTACAAGTTAACATATATTAGAAATATCTTTTCCCAGTTTGTGGTTTATATTTTAACTTTAATGTACTTTTTGTCTCATGGGACCCTGTGCCTTGTTTAAGATGTCCTTTGTGATCTCAAAGTGTAGAGATGCTGTATATTATCTTGCAGGTACATACTGTAGTATGTGTCAGTAATGCATTCTTTTTTATGGCTGAAGATGTATACACCCACTCCACACATAAGCTGTCATGTAGAGATTTTTATGTAGTACTGATATGTAGTAAACTGTAGTTGAACCTGGAAGATAATATACATGTTTCTGTGCTGCTTTTATGGTATGTGTG
>NW_006921617.1:18048050-18098191 GCF_000298275.1 Orycteropus afer afer | reverse complement strand
TAAATACACATACACACACACACTCTACACTTATAGACATGGTTAGTTTCTAAAACTCATGTCATTATGTAAAAATCAGCATTATGCTAAAGTGGAGGATGAGTGCATCAGATCACAAAGTGGAGGATGGGTGACTATGTCATCACATAACTGTCAAACCACTGAGAATCATAAACCAGCCAAGTTAATATGTAACCTTAGCCATCATAACCAGCATTACTCTCATCTCAACATTTGTTACTGCCAAATGTATGCCACTATTTTGTAAAATAGTCAGATAGCAGATTTTTTATTATAGTCATAAATGCAAAATTTTGGATAACAAGATAGTTGATAAATGAGCAGCTGTATACGTACATGAATACAAATATATATATATATATATATATATAAATGATAAATGATGCTATGAACATTGGTGTACCAGTATTTGTTTTAGTCTCTATTTTCAATTCTTTTGATTTTGTACCTAGGTGTGGAATTGCTGGGTCAAATGGGTAAATCTGTGTTCAACTTTTTGAGAACACATTAGATTTGTTTTCCATAGCAGGTGTTCTGGTTACCTAGTGCCGCTGTGATAGGAATATACCACAAATGGGATGGCCTTAACAAACAGGAGTTTATTCTTACAACTTGGAGTCTTTAAGCCCAAGTTCAAAGTGCCAGGCTCTAGGGGCTGAGTGAAAGCCCCTCAACCTTGGGGTCCAGCTCAACCTCCTGCTCCCGGCCTGCTGGAGCTAGAGGCATTTCTTCACTCTGCTAGGCTGCTGAGGCTGAGAAGCCCCAAGGTTGACAAGTAAAAAGGCACAGTCCCGATGTTACCAGTTTACACGGCAGGCCATTAACTTAAGTCCACTGTAAGTCCCAAGGTCGGCAGAGCATAGCAGGCTGCTGAGCAATGACACGGCTACATGCAGGGTCCAAGCGTGCCATATGCTAAAGACCATTCCCAAGGCTTCTCCATATATACAGGAAGCAGACCACATTCCCAAAGGCAGCTACTTAGCTGTTGGTGGTAGATCCCACCATGGAGCTGATTGCCAGTCTCATCATGGGGAATAACTACCACCAGCTGCCCAGCCACTCAACCAGGCCCAGCCAAGTTGACACACAAACATAACTACCACAGCAGGTGTACCATTTTACATTTTTACAATGCATGGAGTTCCAGTTTCTCTATGTCCTCTCCAATGCTTGTTCTTTTCTTTTTAATGTATCCATCTTAGTGAGTATTAAGTAGTATCTCATTGTGGTTTTGATTTGTAGTGCCTAAGGCATTTGACTGCGAACCAGAAGGCGGGTGGTTCAAGCCTACCAGCCACTCCTCCAAAAGAAGGTTGGGCAATCTACTTCCGTAGATTTATTATCTGCCTCGGAAACCCAAGGAGGGGTCATTATGAGTCAGATCCGACTCCACAGCAGTGAGTTTTGCTTACGGCACTTGACTGCTAACCAGAAGGCTGGTGGTTCAAACCCACCAGCCATTCCTCGGAAGGAAGGTTGGGCAATCTACTTCCATAGTGACACTGCCTCGGAAACCCAAGGAGGGGTCGCTATGAGTCGGGTCTGACTTGATGGCACATAACAACAACAACAATAATGTTGAGCATCTTTTCATGTGTTTCTTGACTATTTTTATATCTCTGGAGAATTTTCTACTTGAGTCCATTGCTAAGTTTTTTAAACTAGGCTGTTTATCTTTTTGATTGTTAAGAGTTCTTTATGTATTCTGGGTATTAGATCCTTATCATATATACAATTTGTATATATTTTCTCCCATTTTATGGGTGGTCTTTTCACTTTATTAATAGTGTCTTTTGATTCATAAGAGTTTTTAAGTTTGATGAAGTTTGTCTATTTTTTTCTTTTGTTGCTCATGCTTTGGGTGTTATATCTAAATAAAACCAAAAACCCACTGCCAGTGACTCAATTCCAACTCATAGCAACTTTATAGGCCAGACTAGAACTGCCACATAGTGTTTCCAAAGCTGTAATATTTACAGAAGCAGACTGCATTTCCTGTGGATCAGGTTGGTGGGCTTGAATCACCAACCTTTCATTAGCAAACAAGTGCTTAACCACTGCGCCACCAGGGATCCTTCATATCTAAACACCTATTGTCAAAGCCAAGGCCAGGAAGATTTACCTCCATGCTTTTTTTTAAATTTTATTTTTTCTAAGTTTTATAGTCTTATGTCTTCTATTTAGCCTTTTTGTAGATGTACTAAAGATAGTCTATGAATGACGATGTGTTTTATCCTGTAGATTCTCTTTTAAGCAGTATTTGCTGTTTAACTAATACATTTAGTTTTAATTTTAATGATAAAATTTATTTTTCTAAAATTTCTATATGCTCTTTTCATGGTACATGCTTTTTTAAAATTATTATTTTTTTTATTTTTGCAGTATTTCCTACCCTTTCCTCCCATCCCTGGTACCCAACAAAGAATGTTTCCTTCCATATATAAACCTTTCCTTGACTTTTTACAATAATGAACTAATATTTCTCCTTCTGTGATTGACTTATTTCACTCAGCATAATGTCCTCCAAGTTCATCCACATTATGTGGTGTTTTGCAGATTCTATATTATTCTTTAGTGTTGCATAATATTCCATTGTGTGTATGAGTACCTGCTTCTTAAATGAAATTTTATACCCCATCTTTAAGGGACTCTGCTGTAGTGGATAAAGCATTTGGTTGCTAACCAGAAGGTCAGTGGTTCAAACACACAAGCCACTCTGTGGAAGGAAGATGGAGCAATCTATTTCCATAAAGACTTACAGCCTTGGAAACCCGTGGGAGTCTCTTTGAGTCAGAATAGACTTGGTGGAAGTGAGTTTGGGGTGGTTTTTGATCCCATCTTTAATACCCTAATTTCACTTTAAACATAATTATTTTATAGTATTTCTAGATTCCTATGTGCAATCTACTTCCATAGTGAAACTGCCTCGGCAACCCATGGAAGGGTCACTGAGTCGAGTCTGACTCGACGGCATATAACAACAACAACAACAACAACAACATATGATGTCTACTTCCGTAGTGGTACTGCCTCAGAAACTCAAGGAGGGGTCGCTATGAGTTGGGTCTGACTTGATGGCAGTGTGTATATGATGATTTGGTTGTGCTAATTCTCGTTTTTCTGTTATTCATAAGGTTTTCCCTGGCCAATTCTTTGAGAAGTGAATGGCCTCCTCCTTCTTCCTAGTCTGTCTCAGTCTGCAAGCTGGGCTGATACCTGTGCACCATGTACATCCTACTGGGTTTGAAACACCAATGGCACAGCCTCAAGACTCACAGCAACACGTCACCACAGTAGGACAAACTGACAGACAAGTTTGTCTCCCTTTGCTGTTGGACCCCTCCAACCACCCTTACCTGGATCCCTGCAGCTGACTCCTCAATCTATTCCAGTCCCCTTTGCCTTTTCTGTCCTCTCCCTGCCTTCCCGCCTCACTGCTTATGGGGCATGGCCTGGGTTCCCTCTCCTCACCTGGGTCCCTGCAGCTGACTTCTCGATCTGTTCTGGTCCCCTTTGTCTTTTTCGGTCACTTTAAATATCCAAAATGGCCGCTGCTTGTAAACATTCAAAATGTGACCCTTGGTCACTTTAAATATTAAAAAATGGCAGCCACGTGCAAACAATCAAAATGGCTGGGCCCTCAGGACAGCAGAAAGTCCACAGCTCAGGTTGTCACCCTCCTTGCTGTTTCCCTTCCTAGTCATAGGCCACCAAACCCATTGTCCCTGCAGCCCTTGGTGACCAGGACTGATATTTAGGTTAATTCTCAGGTCCCAACACCACTTGGAAATATTCAGGCTTCTGATCTCATCAAAGTAGCTGACAGTCCGCAGCTCCGACTATCTCTGTACTCATATTTTTCGTTCAGGTTTTTCCACTATTTGGTGCCTAATCTACTTCTGTATAGTTCCTTTCAAAGCTCAGGGTTCCTGGATTATCTTCTGTATCTCTGTCAATTGTTTTTTCTTTTCGTTGTTGAAGAGGATCTGTGTCTTTTGTCTGTCTATTCCTCCATCTTACCAGAAGTTACCGGTAACTAACAACAACAACAATTCTCATTTGTTGGGTCTGCTAACTCTGCCTTATGGCATTTTTTTGAGCAGTTTGTGATTTTTGCATTGTAAACTTTTCCAAATGAGGTTATTATTATCTTTCATCAGATCCTGAGGATTCTGAATGTGAATCCTCTGAACGTGTTTCTGCAGAGCAGTCTCATGCTTGCGTTACCTGGGTACATGGATAGCCTAACAAGTCTAGGACTATTTTTAAAATTAATTTAATGGTTTCAGGATTCTCAAACAACTTCTGACACCTCCTAAGGGATCAATTCAGGTTTGAAGCCTTATAATTTTTTTTTTTTTCTCACTCAGAGAATTTGACAGAGATTCTCTTCCTTAGGTGATGGAGTTTCCTAGTTTGCTCCAAAGGGCCATTCTTTAATGGACATCGATGTTAGGTAGGGGTTGTCAGTGCTAGCTCATTTCATTTCTTTGAGGCAATTGTCTTCCTTTTAGTGTAGTATTAAAACACCTACTACTTGCTCCTGGGGACTATATCATGCTATGATACCCCTCAAACGAGCAAATTTCAAAACCTTGATTTTAAGTTCATCTTCATTTCTGGCAAAGATCATTCTATGTGTTAACAATAGATTTTAGAACACAAGGTTAGAAGTAGGGAGATATGTTGCGAGGGGACATCAGTAATTTGGAAGGAACTAATGAATCTAACTTGGATAGTAGCTGTAGAAGTAGAAAGAAGGTACAACCATCATGGCTTTCTGATGGTTTGGATATGGGCTGTGAGAAGCGAGAGGGGAAAAAAAAAACAAAAGTCTTAAAGACAATGCCTCTCCTTCCTTTCAAATTCAGTTATGTATGTATAGTAGTAATTATCATTATTTTCTTAAATTTAGCATTTCTATGTGATTTCAGAGAGAGCGTAGTTCTATGTTACCGAAGCTAACCATATCCTGGGACAGGAAGTCAATGAATGAACTTTAAAATGTCATCTTCTGTTTAAATATGGCTTTAAAAGTTTTGTTGTGGCACATATTTGGATGCTTTTTGGAAGTGTAAGACCTTTGAAGAAAGTCTTTAAGAAAGTTGAATTGTTTGATCCTGTTAAGTAATTTCTAAGGATGTACTTACTCACTGCAAACAGATAAAGATCAGAAAATAACAATAGGTACCTTGGTGAAGAGAGAGGGTTCTTATAATTTCCTAGAAACCTCCTGGCAAAGAAATAACTATCTAGAGAGGTTTTCATCTGAACAACTGGCAGAATGCAATCACATGGCTTTTCTTTTTCTTTTGTTCTCTCCCAAAAACAACAACAAAGTTCAAAGAGCTTAAAAATTCTATTACATAACAGTTAGAGTTCTTTCATTTGAGAAAATTGGCAAAATGCTTCATGGTAACAAGGATTTTCCTGATGGCACAGCAATTAAATGCTGGGCTGCTAACAGAAAGGTCAGCAGTTCGAACCCAATAGCTGGTCCACAGGAGAAAGAGGTGGCAGTCTGCTCCTATAAAGATCACAGCCTTAAAATCCATGTGGGGAAGTTCTACTGTGTCTTTCAGGGTTGCCATGAGTCAGAAACAACTTGATAGCAAAAGATGGGAATCTTGGTAAACAGTGTCTGAAAAAAATGTTATTTTCATCAGGAGACCATAGCAAAGGTACCACTCAATGTGGAAACACTATAAAAACCTTTTGTAGTATTTGTCTTGAAAAACCTGAGAAAGTTTATCTTACAACTTAAGGTAGATATATCAAGGTGGTAATTAGTCCCACCATATCCTCTTATTTTCTGTTTAAGAAAGCCGTTTCTAGTTGTCAGCCAAAATACTGCAGTACAATTGTGAACATAGGTAGCAGCAGACACCTTCTATTCATGAGAAGAAATGTGTAGTAACCACCTTTCCTATACAGAGTCAGTAAAATTTATTCTCTTACCCACTCTTTCTAAGGCTTGCCCTCTGGTAACCAATTTCTGCTTCTCTACTACATTTTAAATGGAAAGGGATTGAAGCAAGGGAATTCCTTTCCAGAGTGTTGCTTATTGCAGAGACGGCAAGTAACATAACATTTTCCAAAAATATTCATTTGGTCTCTTCAAATCCCTGGGATTCACTAAAACCTGTTGTTTGTTTGGTCTCTACAGTGTGTACAAATAGCCTTGTGTTGTTATGTGCCGTTGAGTCAGCCCTGACTCATAGCGACCCCTCCTTGAGTTTCCAAGGGAATATCACTATGGAAGTAGATTGCACCATCTTCTTTCCGAGGAGTGGCCTTAGTATCCTTTTATATTCTCTTAAGCTGGGCCCTGCCTCAGAGTTCTAATTTAATAGGTATGAGGTGACACCTCAGATTTGAATTTCTAACAAGTTCCCAGGTTTTGTTGCTCTGGGAACCACACTTTGAGGACCACTGTGTCAAGATCTTAAGGTTGATCACATCTTCACTTACCTGGAGAGCTTCCGGAAATCTCAAATAACTGGTTGCACCCCAAACCAATTAAATCAGAATCTCTGGGAGTGGGGCTGAATTTTCTTAAACTTCCATGGTGATTACAGTAGGTGGCTAACTTTGAGAACCTCTGCCTTTAGATCTTCTTCTGGCTGGTTTGACATAATTTCTGCTGATGAGCTGTGTGTGCACTTGGGCTATTTTTTTCCCCACATCTATATAAATTCCTTTCTGGAACAAAGCTTTCTTGCATACAATGAGAAATAAAGCACTACATAAATAAATGTAGAGCTCTCATGATAAAACTTTTCAACAGATAGTTTGACACCCATGGATTTAACAAAGAGTAGGATTTTCTCCATGTGTCACTTGGTGCAAACCTACGTATTAATTATTGGAGTTCTATTTTGCATGCTGGTATAATGAAGAGGGGAAAATGCCCTTATTTTCAAAATATCTTTTTGGATCATGCTGAAACGTTATAATATAGTACAGGATCCAGCAATCAACTTTTGTGAATATATAGACTATTTTACATAGAGCTAAGTTAGCATGAGAAGACTGATTATAATGATTTTATTTAAGTATCAGCATACTGCTCTATTCTCTTTGTTATCTTTGAACTTGAACAGAAGCTATGCCATCAAAAAGCTCCTTTGACATTGGCAGACAATTGTAACTAATCAAATTGTAAGAAAAAAATATAGTTAAAATGGAACAATAAAAGTCTTTTTTTTTAAAAAAATTAATATTTTATTTTTGGTGAAAATGTACACAGCAAAACTGGCTCCCCTTCCACACTTTCTAGACATAATGATCAGTAACATTAGTAACATTCTTCACATTGTGTCTGCATTCTCCTTATTTCTTTCTAGTTGTTTGAGACCCATTAATTTAAACGTTCTGCCCCTAGGCTTCTCATTTATGTTTTAGTAGCTGTTGACCATTTAGTTGTATATAGATTATTTTAAAAGGACACAATATTCAAGGGCGACAGTCTACTTTTTGAGATATACTGTAACTTAGTTTAAAGGTGACTTCAGGGGTTAGTTTCAATTCAAGGTCTGAAGACTAACTCAGGGCTATGGTGTAGGGAATCCTCCAGCCTCAATAGGTTTAATAAGTCTGGATTCTTTAAGAATTTGAGGTTTTCCACATTTTTCTCTTTTCTATCAGAATCTATCTATTGTGGCCCTAATAATGTTCAGCATTGGTAACTGAGCACTATCAAGTTCTGCAATCAAACAGAGGAGGCAGTGTTTCATGCAGGCAGTTAGTCCCATAGTCAGGTTTTTCCTTCTTCTTCTTCTTTTTTTTTTAAAAGCATTTTATTGTGATTTGAGTGAAATTTTACATAGCACATTTGTTTTTCACTCAACAATTCATACACATTTTTTTTCATGCCATTGATTGCAATCCCCACAGTGTAACAGCATTCTTTGTTTCCATTTCCATCCATCCTTCTTTCCTGTCCCTTCCTGCCTTCTGAGATTTGTCCCTTAACAAATGCTGCCCTTTTGGTCTCATAAGATTGATTGTTCTAAGAAGTACATACTTCCCTGGTATTATTATTGGTCACCTTATAGGTCTATCTGTTGTTGAGCTAAAAATTGATCCACAAGGGTGAGTTCAGTTCCAGGTCAGAAGGATGTCTAAGGGCCATCATCTCAGGGGCTCTACCAGTCTTTATCAGACCAGTAAGCCTGGTCTTTTATATGATTTTGAGCTTTGTCCTACTTTTTTCTCCCGCTCTGTTCAGGACCTTCTACTGTGATCCCTTTCAGAGTGGTTGATAGTGATAGCCAGGCACTATCTTCTGGTCTCAGGTTCATGGATGTTGTGGTTTTCATGATCTATTAGTAATTTGGAGTAATTGTTTCCATGCATCTTTGATTGTCCCTCTTCTTTGCTCTGGATTGGGAAAGACCAATACTTGCATTTTGTATGTCCATTCACAAACCTTTAAGACCCTAGTTCCTACTCATGAAAGTGGGATGTGGAATATTTTCTTTGTGGATTATATTACGCCAGTTGACCTTGATGTCTGCTGAGACTATAGTTCTGAGCTCCCAGGCCCAGCTACTACTCTTTTTTTTACCTCTGATTGTCATTTTTTCTGTTGATCAGTCTTCTTCTTGTATATTGCCTTTCCATACACCCAAGTTAATACGGTGTCTACCCTCTAGTTAAAGATTTTCCCTCCCACCCTTGGTGACCATCAAAGAATCTATCTCTGTGTAAATCTATTCTTGACTTTTCATAATACTGGTCTCAAGCAGTATTTATCTTTTTGTGGTTGGCTAATTTCACTCAACATGTTATGAGATGTCTTGCAGATTCATTATTATTCTTTAACATTATATAGTGTTCCATGGTGTATATATACCATAGTTTGTATATCCATTCATTCATTGATGAGCATTTAGGTTATTTCCATCTTTTTTCTGCTGCACATAGTGCTACAATGACTATGGGGGTACCTATCTATATTTGTCATGGCTTTTATTTATATAGGATATATACCTGATACTGGGATTATTGGATTATATGGTATTTGCATTTCCAAATTTTTAAGGAAGCACCATTCTATTTTTCACAGTAGTTGTACCATTTTACATTCCCATTAATAGTGAATGAGGGTTCCAATCTCCCCACAACCTCACCAGCATTTGTTGTTTTCTGTTTTTTGAACTGTGCTTTTATTGCTGTGGGAGCTCTGGTGATGTAGTGCCTAAGATATGTGACTGCTAACCAGAAGGCTGGCAGTTCAAACCCACCAACCACTCCTTGAAAGGAAGGTTGGGTAATCTACTTCTGTAGTGATATCACCTCGGAAACCCAAGGAGGGGACTCTGAGTCCACAGCAATGGGTTTTGTTTTGTTTTGTTTTATTATTGCTAGGGTGTGATGGTATCTCATTGTTTTGATTTGCATCTCTCTAATGGCTAATGATCATGAGCATTTCTTTATGTTTGTCAATCTTCTGAATGTCTTCTTTAGTGAAATGTCAATTCATGTCCTCTGACCACATTTTAATTGTCTTCTTTGTGTTTTTGCTGTTGAGCTGTTGAAATTCCCAATAAATTTTAGAGATTAGACCTTTGTCTGATGTGATTGCCAATTTTTTTTTCCCAGTCTGTGGATTCTTTTTCACTCTTGAGGTGAAATCTTTTGATGTGCATGTATGCCTAATTTTTAAGAGGTCCCAGTCATCTATTTAGTCTTCTAGCACTTGTGCATTTTTAGTTATGTTTGATAATGTATTTATGCCATGTATTCAGGCTCCTAAGTTTTCTCTTTATTGAACAATATCATTAATATCACATGCGAGTAAAATCTTACTGAAGATAATTAAAAAATGATTGCAGCAGTATATTGACAGGGAGCTTCCAGAAATGCAAGCTGGTTTCAGAAGAGGATATGTGGCAAGGGATTTCATTGCTGATGTCAGATGGATGTTGGCTGAAAGTAAAGAATACTGGGAATATTTTACCTGTGTCTTATTGACTATACAAAAGCATTCAATTGTGTGGATCATAACAAATTATGGATAACATTGAGAAGAATAGGAATTCCAGAACACTGATTGTACTCATGAGGAAACTGTGCATGGGTCAGGAAGCTGTTGATTGAATAGGACAAGGGAATATTGCGTGGTTTAAAATCAAGAAGGGAGTGTGTCAGGATTATATCCTTTCATCATACATATTAAATGTGTATGCTGAGCAAATAATCTGAGAAGCTGGATTATATGAAAAAGAATGTGGCATTAGGATCAGAGGAAGACTCATTAACAACCTGTGATACGCAGATGACACAACTTTGCTTGCTGAAAATGAGGATGACTTGAAACACTTACTGATGAGGATTGAAGAATACAGTCTTCAGTATGGCTTACACCTCAATATAAAGAAAACAAAAATCCTCACAACTGGTCCAATAAACAGCTTTATGGTGGATGGAGAAAAGACTGAAGTTGCTAAGGACTTCATATGACTTGGTTCTACAGTCAACACCAATGGAAGCAGCAGTCAAGGCATCACATGACGTATTGCATTGAGAAAATCTGCAAAAGACCTTTTTAAAGTGATGAAGAGCAAAGAATTCTCCTTGAAGATTAAGGTGCACCTAACACAAGCCATGGTATTTTCAATCACCTCTTATGCACATGAGAACTGAACAATGAATAAGGAAGACTGAAGAAGAGTTGAAGCTTTTGAGTTGTGGTGTTGGCAAAGAATAGTGAAAGCACCATGGACTGGTAAAAAGACTAACAAATCTGTCCTGAAAGAAGTGCAGCCAGAATGCTCCTTGGAAGTGAGAATGGCCAGACTTTATCTCACCTACTTTGGTCATGTTGTCAGAAGGAACCATTCCCTAGAGAAGGATGTCATGCTTGGTAAAGTGGAGGGTCAACAAAAAAGGGGAAGGCCTTCAATGAGATGGATTGACACAGTGGCTGCAAAGATGGGCTGGGTACTGCAAGGATCATGAAGCTGGCACAGGACCTGGTAGTATTTCATTCTGGTGTGCATAGGGTGGCTATGAGTCAGAGATGACTTGATGGTACCTAACAAGTTTTCTATCATTTTTCTTTGATGATCTTTATAGTTTTAGATTTTACATTTAGGTCTTTAATCCATCCTGAATTAATTTTTGTATATGATGTGAAATATGGGTCCTGTTTCATTTTTCTACAAATGGATATGCAGTTTTGCCAGCACTATTTGTTAAAGATACTATCTCTTCCCCCATTTAATGCGTTTCAGCCCTTTGGCAAAGATCAGATGTCCACAGGTGGATGAATTTTCTTCTGGGTTCTCAAATCTGTTCCCTTGGTCTATGTGTCTGTTATTGTACCGATACCAGGCTATTTTGTTTATCATGGCTGTATAGTACGTTTTGAGATTAGGAAATGTGTAGCTTTCTACTTTGTTCTTCTTTAGTAGTTCTTCTTTGTTCTACTTAGTTCTCTTTCAGTTCCATATAAAACTGATGATTACTTTTTCCATCTATTTAAAGAATCGTGATGAAATCTGGATTGGGTTTGCCTTATATCTGAAGATTACTTTGGGTAGTATTGATATTTTCATAATGTTCAATCTTCCTATCTGTGTCTAGGCTGTTGGAGTGTGCACTGCCAGCTGTGGAAAGTGGTGAACATGCGGTCCTCAGTCTGTGATAGTGCATGGTGCTGACTGTGTTCACCACAGGGATATAGTGCTTGACTCATAAGAACATTCTTCTCCAACCTCAGAGTGAGTGGATGCATGTCACTTTTTCCATGAGAGTGCAAATCAGGTCACTGGGTGAGCAGAGTGTAGAGAGCCTGTGGGTGGGTGGCAGGAGAAAAGCAGACTGGTCAGACCACCAAACAGAACAGGGATGGCAGAGGGTGGGGCATCACTGGCTGCCAAGTGGGTGAGGGTGGGTGATGGCCACAATTCTGGTCACTGGTAGGTAAGGTAGGTAGGTGGGGTAAGGAGGAGATTATACCTCTTTGGTCACTGGTCATTGGCATGGGTGACAGTTCAGTCCTGGGTTAGGAGAGTTGGTTATCTGGTTCCTAATTGGATCATTGCTTGCAATAATTCAAAATAGTTGCCCTGTGTCAGGCCAGCTACTAATTTATTGTTCTGTATTTCTCTTCATTGTCTGTTTTCATTCAATTTCTTCTTCTAATTGGTATTTGGTCTACTTCTTCATTCTTTCCTTTGAAGCTCTGGGATCCAGTATTATCACTTGCATCTATTTCACTTGTTTTCTAGGGTCTTTGATATAGAGGGTCTGTGTAGTGTGTCTGCCTAATCCTTCATGTTAACTCTTCCTCCAATCAATAAAAAGTCTTAAAAGACCATTCTGGACATAAATTGAAGAGTTTATATATATTTTTTGTCAACATAGGTGTTAGGATTTGGAGAAGACTTGAGTTTACACACTTAACAGTGTGACTTTGGGTAATTAACTTAATTTTTTAATGCTGAGTTCTCTGATGTCCAAGTTGAAGTTAATGACCTCTACTTGTGGGCGTTATTGGAAAGACGAAGTGAGACAATTATATAAAAATTTTTGCAAAGATACAAAATACTAAAAAATATTAAAATATCATGCTTAGGATATCATTATTAGTATGGTGACTTTATTTTTTAATAATTATAATAAATTTCATTGACTATCCACTAGACTGCAAGATTCTTGAGGCTAGGCTTACGTTTATTTATATTTATATCCCTACTATGCAGCACAGAGCTTAGGACACAGAAGAAGCTCTGTCAATGATTGCCATCTAGACATTTCAGCTTAGTCCTCTTTATGACCAATAGCACAGTTTTATGTAAAAATAGTATTGTATGCTGGAGAACAGAGATTTTCTTTTTCTGAAGATAATTGGTCTCTGGGGATTAAAGTTCTGTATTTTCCCTCATTAGCACTACAGTCTAACCTCCTCAGTTAATGGGCCCAGACATAAATTTATACATGTGCAAAGCTACATCTTTCCCTTTTATTCTGTGAACATTCCTAATTTAAGAGCCAAATAGCCAATGGAGAAAAGTAACTGTTTCAGGTTATCATTGAGATTGGCAGTTGATGGGTTTCATTCTCCCCATGGGCTAAATTGTTCTTCTGTTATAAATCAGGTCATTAGGTAATGAATGTTTATCTTTTTAGGCCATATGACTGAGAAAATGGACAAAATGAACATGTGAAAATTCAGTGATTGATTCTTTGTAAAGGTCTCGTTTGTATAGGAGATAGTCAGGAGCTGGAATATTGTGGCACAATGCTCTGCATTGAATGTTTATCTTCATTTGGACATAATTTAAGAGTTAAGTGAAAAGTGAAGAGTTTAAGTAAAGTGTGCATGTAGGGGGAGCAGGGTTGGGGACAGGAGATCAAACTGACTCTGATATGTCTGGGCATATATGGAAACTGGTGGGGTAGGGTGAGAAGTCAATTTATCAAACTAGTAATAAGAATCTCCTAATTTATCAAAAGTCTATTTATCAAATTAGGTACAAGGAATCTTAAGAAAAGAGTCATCCAAAGGAGAAGAAATGGAGGGAGTATAGGTTGATAAGAAGAATAATTAAATGGCCATTTGAGAGGATGGGAATTTCATATATGACCCAGTATCTCGTTTTTCTAGTCCAGATCCTTACTGAACCCTAGAGAAACCTTAAAGGAAAAGTGTTGCTGTAAAAGAAAAGAGATATTTTAAAAGAAAATCTCTGAGATGTTGAGAACATAAGGCTCTGGGACCAATCAAACAGCAGCACAGATATGAGAGTAGAATAACATCTTGCTTTATAGCCAGAACAGATTCAGAACTGTGAAATTTTCTAGTGACACTAATGATAGAGAGTACAGGGAAGCACCAGGAAGCAGCAGTGCATTATGACATAGCAATCCAGTCATTCAGTGCAACTCTGCTTAGCACAGTTCATCTTCAGTGGGTACCAACTAGAGAAGAGCCAGTCTCAGTGTGTCAGCTGCAGCAGGAAAGGACTTAGTGATCATGTCGGAACCCAGACCAAGAGAGAGAGGAAGAAATGAGTGAGCACCCAAGTGACTGAGAATTGATTATTCTTCCTGAACATGTGAGATACCTCCTAGAAACCCTTTAAAACAACTGAGAGGTTAAGAAACATTGGAATAATTTAGAAGCCCTGTGATAGTGGGTGTGAGATTATTTCATTAGCTTAATAGAACAACTTTGTGACATTCATAAAATAAATGAGGTAACAATAGGGATCAGGCAGAAACTAGCCTCTGTAGGTCACCTATTAAATGCTAGACAGTGGGCTGTTGTTATCTGGACTAGATCTCATTTTCTGTATAATAATTTTGTAGATTGGTACTATTGCTCCCATTTTTCAAATGAGAAAATTGGGCCTGAGAGAGATTCTGAAATTTGCCTAGGGTCACATAAGCTAGTATCTCTAGAAACTGGAGTACAAAGTGGATATGTTTTGCTCCAAAATTGACATGATAACATATTGTTATTCATAACCTGCTATGAATTCTGAGATTTTTTTTCCTTTTATGAACAGAAGAAGAAAGATCAAAATTTGTTTTAAAGCAATATAAAGATAATTCAAAGTGTCCTCATGCTCCCTCAGTTAAGAAAGCAGTTGATTACTCCTAGTCCTACTGAACATCTGTTGTTAGGTGTTGTCGAGTGGGCTCCAACTCATAGTGACCCTAAGTACAAGAGAATGAAACACTGCCTGGTCTTGTGCCAATCTCACAATCCTTGCTATACCTAAACCCATTGTTGTAACCACTGTGTCAATCCATCTTGTTGGGGGCCTTCCCTTTTTTTGTTGACCCTCCACTTTACCAAGCATCATGTCCGTCTCCAGGGAATGGCCCTTTCTGACAACATGAACAAGGTAGGTGAGATGAGGTCTGGCCATTCTTGCTTCCAAGGAACATTCCAGCTGTAATTCCTCCAGGACAGATTTGTTAGTTCTTCTAGCAGTCCATGGTACTTTCAGTATTCTTTGCCAGTGCCACAACTCAAAAGCTTCAACTCTTTTGGTCTTCCTTATTCATTGTCCAACTTTCACGTGCATATGAGGCGATTGAAAATACCATGGCTTGGGTTAGTTAGGCGCATCTTAGTCTTTAAAGACATATCTCTTCAGCACTTGAGAGGTTTTTGCAGCAGATTTGCCCAATGCAATACATTGTCTGATGTCTTGACTACTGCTTCCATTGGTGCTGATTGTGGAACCAAGAAATGTGAAATCTTTGACAAATTCAGTCTTTTCTCCATTTATTGTGATGCTGCTTATTGGTTCAGCTGTGTGGATTTTTGTTTTCTTTATGTTGAGATGTGATCCATATTACTCTTCATCAGTAAGTGCTTCAAGTTATCTTCACTTTCAGCAAGCAAAGTTGTGTCATCTGCATATCACAAGTTGTTCATGAGTCTTCCTCCAAACCTTTTGCCAAGCTCAGGATATATGAATATCATTATTCCCTCAATTGTGGCAGAATTGAGCACCTATTACTATATTGCAGCCACTGAAGATATGGTGATAATAAAATTGTCTTTGCCTCATAGAGTATACATATATTAATGAAATTATCATAATTAAACATAGTGATAATTACCTTAAAAGGAAAGTCGGGAAGCATGAAACAATAACAGAGAGATGAGATTTAGATGAAGAATGAGGAAAGTCTTCACAAAGACTCAGTAAATGGATCAATTAGGCAAAGTATGAGAAAAAACTATGCTCTAGGCAGACAGAGGGAAGAACATGTGAGAAAGCACAAGGTGGGGACAGGCTTGGATTTGTATCAGGACCAGCAGAGAACAGTGGATGACATGTAGCAAGCATGAAGGAAAGTTGAGGATCCATAAGGAGGCGAGACCAATTGAATCCTATATAAAGTTGTCATTTTATTCTAAATGTAATGGGAAGCAATGAAAGCTTTTATGTCAAGGAGGTAGATGTAATATATGATCTCCCTGGCTGTTTCATGGGAAATGAGGTGAAAGGAGCCAAAAGAAGAGTTTAGTTGCATATCAGAGAAGGAGAAGTTGGCAAGAAGACTAAGAAGAGGTTACCAAAAAGGTAAGAAAATGCAAGCTAATGAAGAAATGAGCTCTTTAAAAAGGCAGGAATGATCTGTTGACATAAGGAAGGCAAAAAGGTAGGGGGGTAAAATTGACTGAATTATCCATGCCGTCTACACTGCATGTGAGAATAAATTAAGACTGGAGTGATTGACAAAATAAAGTGAAAGGTCCCATGTGGCTAGAGGGCTACTGAAGGCAATATAATTGACTAAGAGAAACAGGAAAAAAGGAGCTTTAGTCAGATCATTAAATTTGTAATTACCTCAGTTCATGGCATATTCACATAAATTTTGGAAGTGCATTGTTGAGGTGAAGCAGATGAGATCATAACTGGAAATAAAGAGGTCATAATTGGAAATAAGAGAATTCAGGCCAGGGCTTTATAAAGTCATCTCCATGGACATTGAGTTACGTGGGATGATGGAAGGAGCTACAGTCTTAAATGAATGAAGGAGCACAGCCAGAAGCTCAATAAACTTTTTGAATACAAATTAGACATGATGTTGCCACATGATGACCCCAAAGCAGTAGGGGTATGTAATAGATGGAATGTAATGATCTAAAAGAAGCAGTGAGGAGGCAGAAAGGCAATGAATTCCCTCTTGAACATGAATCTGGTGGGATACAAGAGAAAAAATTGCTGGCACTTCAGAGGATCTAGGGGAAGCAGTGTATTCATGGTATAGCTAATATTTGATTAAGCCAAGAAGAGGTTGAAGGTGTGGCTGGATCCTTTGATCACATATCAGAACTCTGAAGGTGAGCGGATCTTTGGTATAGGAGTAAAGAGGATGTAAAGAGTTACATTGGTTGTAGAATTGACAAGTGATGAGAACTAATCAGGGACATGATGGTTCAGTTGTAAAAGTTCGCTTTCCATGCTAGACTGGGGTTTGATTTCTGGCCAATGCATGTCATGCACAGCCACCACCTCTAAGCCAGTGGAGGGTTGCATGTTGCTGTGCTGCTGAACAAATTTCAGCAGAACTTCTAGTCTAATATGGACTAAGAAGAAAGTCCTGATGATCTATTTCCAAATATCAGCCTATGAAAACCTTATTGATTACGGAGTTCCGGTAAAATGGCAGAATAGGCAGACAAGCTACACAGACCCTCTTCAACAAAGAAAAGAGAAATCAATTAACACAGATACAGAAGATAATTCTTGAGCCCCGAGTTTCAAAAGGAAGAATACAGAAGTGCCTAGACTCAAACTAGTAGAAGAACCTGCATGAGAACAGTCAAAAATGAGACATACAGAGCTGTGGACTGTAAGCGATCCTGACGGCATGGGCAGTCGGGATATTTCCAAGTTGTGTTAGGACCTAAGAATTAATCTAAAAATTGGTCCTGCTAGCCAGGGGCTGGACTGAGGATTGCACTGGTGAATAAAAGGGGAAGCAGCAAAGAGGGAGATGGGCTGAGCTGCAGACTTTTGGCTGTTCAGGAGGCACAGCCATTTTGAACGTTTACAGGCAGTTTGTTCATTTTGGATGTTAAAATTGACAGTGTTCTCTCAGATTCAGGGACCTAAGAATAGGTACCACTTGCTAGTGACAGCAAGGACATATTGAACACTGAGGACTGGAAAGGTGCGATATTACCCTTGTTACTCTTATATACCACACCCTCTTGGTGAATGGATGTGCAGTCATACCTCACCCTCACCCACCTTCTGGGCTGGCAGGAGTTCTACCCCAGGCTGTGTGCTCTAACAGAGCCTAGGTGCCCGGACTTGCCCCACTCAGATTTTTTTTTTTAGTTTGTTTTTGTCAGTTTTAAAATTATTCTTTTTTTCCTTCCTTTTTATTATTATTTTTTCTTCTTCCCTTCCCAGATTCTAGTTTTCGGCTTTTTCTATCTTCCCTTTTCTGGTTCCCATATTTTTTCTTTCTTGTGGTTCTCCCTATTCCTTGTTTTTTCTTTTTGCACTTTGTCCAATTTTTTTTTTCATTAATCTCCTACTTTACCTCTTTTCTCCCCAGATAATGTGGGTTATTTTTCCTCTGTCTGGGTTCTGGTGGTGTAGTCCCTAAGGGATATGACTGCTAACCAGAAGGCTGGTGGCTCAATCCCACCAGCCACTCCTCAGAAAGAAGATTGGACAATCTGTTTCCATAGTCATACCACCTTGGAAACCCAAGGAGGGGTCACTATGAGTCGTACTTGACTCTACACCAGTAAATATGGTTAGTTTTGATTTTTATTTCTATTCATATTTCTTTTATCTTTTTAAAGTATTTCTTTAAATATTTTCTCCCATTTATTACCTAACTTTTTTTTTCTTTTTTCTCTTTTTGGTGATTGTCCCTGTATATTTGTGTGATGTATGTTTTTTGTCCTCTTTTACATTTTTTGATTTGTTGTTTTTGTCTAACTGAGTGGGAGACAGCAACCCTGCCCATACAGCCCAACCACACCTGTACCTCCTGCAGCTCCTCATGCTGAGTGAAGACCACCACTTCCTTCTGCACCAACTGGCCAATGATACATGACCACCAATAAGAGCCTGACTCACCTTTAAATGCACTTCACAAACATTAACAGAGATCTGTGCAGTCACCCTTATTCTCTATAACACCCACCTGGACACAGGTGGTGAGTGCATTAATGCTCAAAACCAGTGAATGGAGAAGCACAGTACTTGCTTACATCTGAGGGAAAAAAAAATGAAAATCTTGGGTGAATGACTGTAACATAAAAGCACCATTTAAATATAAATACAAAAAAGTCACAATGTCTTGGAGACAACAGACTATCACACTCCACAGAAAGAAGCAAGATAAAGCAGTAGAAAAAAGGGAGCAGGATACAGACCCAAAACACATTCTTGAGGAAGAAGCAGCTTGGGAACTCCCTGATAAACAGTTATATTTAGGTACCTTGAGAGACAGATCAAGGAAAACACTGACAAAATTCAGGAAAACACAGACAAAACCCTAGAACATTTTTGGAAGAAAATACAACAACAAAATGACAAATAAATGAAAAATTGGAAATGATACAAAATCTATAGATAGAAAGCCAGAGGATTAATACTAATTTTTCAGAAATAGACAACACATTGAAAGGGCAAAGGAGGTGAATCGAATCAATGGAAGACAGAATTAATGAGATTGGAGGCAAATAACTGAATACTTCTTTGGAAAGGGATCAATCAGAAAAAAGATCAAAACAAAATGAATAAAGGCTAAGATTCATGTAGAATACCATCAAATGGAATAACCTCTATGTAATCAGAATTTCAGAATAAGAAGAGAAAAATAAAACCACAGAGAAAATTGTCAGTGATTTGTTGGAAGAGAACTTCCCTGATTTGATTATAGATGAGAATATATCCATTCAGGAAGTCCAATAAATGCCAAACAGGATAGACTTCAAAAGACAATGACCAAGACATATATATCATTATCAAACTCACCAAAAACAAAGACAAAGAGAGAATCATGAAAGCAGCATGGGCAAAATGAAATATTATTTACAAAGGGCAACCAATGTGACTAAGCTCTGATTTCTCATCAGAAACCATGCAGGAAAGAAGGCGATGGCATGGTATATATAAAACCAACCAAGAATTATACACCCAGCAAAATTGTCCCTCAGATATGATGGTGAAATTAGGCAATTTCCAGATAGGCAGAAAATTAAGGAAATTTGTTAAAACCAGAGACCAGCCTTACAAGAAATACTAAAGGGAGTCCTTTGAACATAGAACCAAAAATAGCAAACTGCAACTGACCATTAATACACAAGATGACATAACCCAGAAACCACAGCTATGGACATATCCAAAGTGAAATAAGTTTACAAGATTCTGAACAGGGAACCAGATACTTCAATTGGCAAACGAGGACAACTACAAACCAAAAAGAGGGAAAATACTGTGTAGTTACAGAACTTCTAAATGGTGAGGAAGTTAAGAAAATTGCAAGATAGGATGGACTGTTCTAAACTTGGGGAGAAAATTCTAAATCACGGGATAACCTCGAAGAAAAATGATAAACCTTCACATCACAATAAAAAAAGAGGACAGGCACAAATATTTAGAAAATACTAAAATAATAGCAACAAAGCAAATGATAACACGATTCATAAATATAATGAGCTCAACACAGAAAATTATGTGGAACAAAGAAACCAGGAACACCATGAAAAAACACATAACAAAATGACTGCAACCGATTCATACTTGTCAATAATTACATAGGTAATGTCAATGGATTAAATCCACTACTGAAGAGACAGAGAGTTGCAAACTGGATAAGAAAACATAATTCATCAATATGCTGTCTACAAGAGACACACCTTAGAGACAAAGACAAAAATAGTCTAAAACTGAAAGATTGGAAAAAAGATATATCAAGCAAATGACAACCAAAAAAGAGCATAAGTGGCAATATTAATTTCTGATCAAAATTGACTTTAAGACAAACTCCACCAAAAGGGACAAAGAAGGATATAATGATTAAAGGATCAATCAAACAAGAAGACATAACCATGATAAATATGTATGAAAGGGCCACAAAATACATAAATCAGACTATAACAGAATTGAAAGGACAAATAGATGACTCCATAGTCACAGTAAGAGACTTTAATACACCACTATCAATGAAAGATAGAGCAACTAGAAAGAAACTCAGCAAATATGCAGAGGAAGTAAATAGTACCGTCTACCAATTTGACCTTATAGACATCTACAGAGCATTTCACCCAACAACAACAAAATATGCATTCTTTTCCAGTGCATATGGAATATTCTCCATGATAGACTGTATGTTAGGCCATAAAGCCTGCCTTAATAAATTAAAAACACTGAAATATTGCAAAGCATCTTCTCAAATCACAGTGCTATAAAATTAGAAATCAACAGTAGGAAGGTCAATGGAAAAAGAGCAAAGACATGGAAACTGAACAACACCCTCCTTAAGAATGACTGGGTAATAGAAGAAATGAAAAATGAAATTAAAAAATTCCTTGAATCAAACGAGAAGGAAACACAACATACCAAAATCTTTGGGACACAGCAGAAGCAGTGCTCAAAAACCAATTGATAGCAATAAATGCACACATCAAAAAAGGAGCCAAAATAAACAGCTTAATCCAACATCTCCGGCAATTAGAAAGAGAACAACAATAAAAGCTTACAGTCACCAGAAGAAAAGAAAGAATAATAAAGATTTGAGCAAAAATCAATGGAAAATAGAAGGGCTATAGAAAAAATCAGCAAGACTAGAAGTTGGTTTTTTGAAAAGATTAATAAAATTGACAAACCACTGGCAAATTTAACAAAGGAAAAGATGGAGAGAATACAAATAATATGAGTAAGAATGAATTGGGCAATATCACAACAAAACCAACAGAAATAAAAAGGATAAAAATATCAGGATACTATGAAGAACTGTAGGAGCTCTGGTAGCATAGTGGCTAAGACACTTGCCTGCTAACCAGACGGCTGGTGGTTCAAACCCACCAGCCACTCCTCGGAAGGAAGGTTGGGCAATCCTACTTCTGTAGTGATACTGCCTCGGAAACCCAATGAGGGGTCGCTATGAGTTGGGTTTGACTCGACGGCACATAACAACAACAACATGAAGAACTGTACTCCAAAAAATTTGAAAATCTAGAAAAAATTGACAGATTTCTAGAAACACACTATTTACCTAAACTAACACAGACTGTGGTAGAAAAGTTGAACAGATCCATAACAAAAGAAGAAATTTGAACATGTCATAAAAAAAAGTCCTGGCCCACACAGTTTCACCAGAGAATTCTACCAAATATTCAGAGAAGAACTGACACCAATCCTACTCAAACTATTACAGAACATAGAAAAGAATGGAATCTTCCCATATTCATTTCATGAAGCTAGTATAACCTTGATACAAAAACCTGGCAAAGACATCACTAAAAAGGAAAACTAAAGACCAATTTATCCCTCAAGAATATAGATGCAAAAATGTTAAAAAAAATTGTGGCCAATAGACTCCAATAACATATCAAAAAAATAATAAATTATGACCAAGTGGGGTTCATATTAGGTATGCAAGGATAGTTCAACAGTAGAGAAGCAATCAACATCATCCACCACATAAATAAAACAGGAAAAGAACCACATGATCATATCAATTGATGTAGAAAAGGCATTTGATGAAATCCAACACCCATTCCTGATAAAAATTCTCAGAAAAATAGAAATAGAAGGGACATTCCTCCACATAATAAAGGGCATATATGCAAAACAAAAATCCAACGTTATTCTCAATGCAGAGAGACTGAAACCATTCCCCTTGTGAACAGGAACCAAACAAGGATGCCCTTTATGTCCAATTCTATTCAACATTGTATTGAAAGTTCTAGCCCGGGCAATAAGGCAAGAAAGGGAAATCAAAGGCATACAGATTGGTAAGGAAGAAGTCAAACTTTCCCTATTTACTGATATGATCCTGTATCAAAAACCCAAGAGACTCAGCAAAAAACAAAAACAAAAACAAAAAAACTACCTGAACTAATTAAGAGATTTAGCATAGTGGCAGGTACAAGATCACCATCCAAAGATCAGTTGGATTCCTCTATACCAGAAAAGAGTTTGCTGAAAAGGAAATAAGGAAATCAATACCATTTACAATAGCTACCAAAAAAATAAAATACTTGGGAATAAATCTCACAAAGGACACAAAAGAACTGTACAAAGAAAACTACAAAAGACTACTTCAAGAAACCATAAGAGATCTACATAAATGGAAAAGCATACCATGCTCGTGGATAGGAAGATATAACATTGTGAAAATGTCAGTAGTACCCAAAGCAATCTGTACATTCAATGCAATCCCAATCCAGGTCCCATAAACATTCTTTAAGGATATGGAAAAACCAGTCACTATGTATGGAAAGGAAAGAGACCTCAGATAAACAAAGCACTAGTGAAGAAGAAGAACAAATTAGAAGATCTCACACTGCCAGATCTCAAAACCTACTATACAGCCATGGTAGTCAAAACTGCCTGGTATTTGTATAATGACAGACACATAGACCAATGGAATAGAATTGAGAATCCAGAAATAGATCCATCAACCTATGGTCAGCTATCTTTGACAAAGGTCCAAAATCCATTAATTGGAGAAGAGAATGTTTAATAAATGGTACTGGCAAAACTGGATATTCATTTGCAGAAAAATGAAACAACATCTATACCTCACAACATACACAAAAATGAACCCCAGATGGATCAAAGACCTAAAACTATAAAGTTCCTTAATGAAAAACTAGGGGCAAATTTAGGGGCCCTAATATATGACACAAATAGACTATCAAGCATAACCCAAAATGCACAAACAGCTGAAAATCATCTAGATGAATGGGACCTTCTAAAAACTAAATTTTTGTGCTTCCAAAGACTTCTCCAAAAATGTAAAAAGAGAACCCACAGATGGGAAAGAATATTTGACTATGGCACATCTGACATGGGATTTATCTCTAAAATTTATAGAAAATCCAACATCTCAACAACAAAAAAACAAATAATCCAATTAAAAATGAGCAGAAGATATGAATAGATACTTCACCAAACAGGATATTCAGGCAGCCAACAAACATATGAAGAAATGTTCAAGATCATTAGCCATTAGAGTGATACAAATCCAAACAACAATGAGATACCATCTTGCTCTAGCACTAGTAGCAAAAGTTCAGGACAGAAAATAACAAATGCTGGCAAGGATGTGAAGAGATTGGGACTCTCATATACTGCAGGTGGAACTGTAAAATGATACAACCCCTGTGGAAAGCAGTATGGTGATTCTTTAAAAAGTTGGAATTAGAAATACCATTTGACCCAGTCATTCCATTACTAGGTATATATCCTAAAGAAGTGAGAGCCAAGGCAAGAACAGATATATGCACACCCACATTCATCACAGCACTATTTATAATAACAAAAAGATGGAAACAATCTAGGTGCTCATCACCAGAAGAGTGGATAACCTAACTATGGTACATACATACAATGGAATACTGTTGTTGTTGTTATTTGCCATCAAGTGGGCACTGACTCATAGCGACCCCTCCTTGGGTTTCTGAGGTGATATCACTATGGAAGTAGATTGCCCAACCTTCTTTCTGAAGAGTGGCGTGGGGGTTTGAACTGCCAGCCTTCTGGTTAGCAGTCCAGTGCCTTAGGTACTGTGCTACCAGAGCTCCCAATGGAATAGTATGTAACCCTAAAGAATAATGTAGAATCTGCAAAACACTGCATAACATAGGTGAACTTGGAGGACATTATGCTGAGTGAAATAAGTCAATCACAGAAGGACAAATATTGTATTAATCCACTATTGTGAAAAATCCAGGGAAGGTTTATATATGGAAGGAAACTTTCTTTGTTGGTATGGTAATTAAGGTTGTGTCTCATTTTGGCTGGGCCTGGTTGAGTGGCTAGGCAGCTGGTGGTAATTATTCCCCATGATGAGACTGGCATCAACCTGAGTAGCTGCTTTAGGGATATAGTATGCTTCCAGTATATAAGAAGCAGCTTTTGGAATGGTCTCTAACTCATACCAAGCTTGAACCCTGCAGGTAGCCAAGTCATTGTTCAGCAGCCTGCCATGCTCTGCTGATCTTGGGACTTTCAATGGACTTGAATCAATGGCCTGCCATGTGGTTTGGTAATATTGGGACTCTGCCTTTTTACTTGTCAACCTTGGGTTTGTCAGCCTCAGCAGCCAGCACCTGCCTGAGTGAAGAGATGCTTCTAGATTCAGTGGACTGGAGCAAGAGGCAGAGCTGAAGCCCAAGTTCTAGGTGCTTTCATCCAGCCCCTAGAGCCTAGCACTTTGAACTTGGACTTATAGCCTCCAAAACTGTAAGAGAATAAACTCCTGTTTGTTAAAGATATCCTATTTGTGGTATATTGTCAGAGTGGCACTAGGTAACCAAAATGGTGCAAGGGGGAGGGCAGAGAATGCTGCTAGATAGGTAGAGACAAGTATTGATTTGGGTGAAGGAAAGGGCAGCGTACAAAATGTGAGTGATCAACACAGTGGCATTGAGGAAGAGGAAGACATAGAGAGGTGCATGGGAGGTACAGACAACAAAGATGAACCCTTTTGCACATACAGACCTGCATTGTCAGTGATGGCAAACATTGATCTAGGGTGGATAGATGTGTGGACAGCCTGAACGATCAGGTATGTCTAGGCAGGGGGGAGTGTGCCCATCACCATGTATAGGGTAGGCAGATGATGTGTCTACCAGTATATTTGTATGTTCTGTAAGAATGTCGAGGTATAGTAGAACTGACAAGGGACAAGGTTATGGTGACTTCTTGGCCACAGCCAGCTACCCAGAGGGAGCAAGTAGTTGGACCTGTCAGCTCAGGACCATAGTCGAGGGGAACTTTAAGCTTAACTGGCATAACATACCACCCAAAAACATTGCTCCACATCCTACTTTGGTGAGTAGCGATGGGATATTGGATGCTTGCAGACAGCTATCTAGATGCAATGATGGATCTTTCCTCATCCAGAGCAAAGAAGAATTAAGAAAACCAAACACTCATGGAAACAATTAGTCCAAGGGATTGGTACACCATGTGATCCTCAGCCTATGTGATGTGAGAACAGAAGAACTAGATGGTGCCTGGCTACCACTGTCAACCTGCATAGAGGGGGATCTATGCAGGAGGTCCTGAATAGAGAGAACAATGTGGAACAAAACTCAAAATCATAAATAAAAAGGACAAGGTTTGCTGGTCTGATAGAGCCTGGTGAAACCCCTGAGTCTATGGGCCCTAACTGCCCTTCAGGTCTGGAATTGAACCTACTCCTGTGCCTTCCAGCCAAACAAAAGATAGGCATATGAACTGAACATTTACATTAGGTAGATATACTCATTGTAGAGATCAATCATGGGGGAATAGAAGGGCTGTGTATGCACAGGGAGACAGCTCAGGGGGCAGGAGTGCATGGAAGGGAAGGACATAGGGAAGAGGTAACTATGGCAAGGAAGTGGGAAGAGAGCTGTTACACTGTGGGAAAGTGCAGTCAACGTCATGAGACAAAATGTGTATGAACTGCTGTATGGAAAATGAATTTGCTCTGTAAACTTTCACCCAAATCACAATAAAACTTAAAAAATAAATATAAAGAGTGGTATTGCATAGGTATTGACCAATCAGAAGACACACTTCATGCAAAAACAAAAAGAACCCTATTGATCTTGGTGATCTCATTCCCAGTCCATCATGTGGATGGTGGATGGGCATTGTTCTGTATACTGTGCATGGTGTTACCATGATTTGAGGCTTATGTAAGGGCAGGTAACAAGAGCCAAGATAGAAGAGTCTTTTAGTGAGTAAGTTTCTGTGCATGTTGATGTTTGTGTTTGAATTGTCCAGTGCTTTATGTTGGATTGCTACACTTGAAGTTAGAGCGAGTTCACTGTTGGCTGTAGTCATGACCCCCGTTGTCTCTAACAGGATTGGCAACCAAATAAGTCAGAGCCAGTTCTGGTTGATATTTGTGTTTTGAAAAAAATCCAAATCCTTCCTCTGGGACCTAAAGGAAAAGTTGAATTTTAATTTTTCAACATAAAGCAAACAGAAGATCAATGCAAAATTAACACTATTCTGTTCAGAGTACTTTTAATGAAAAGGATATAAACTTTTTAAACTGTGAGATAATGCCAGTGGATAACTGAGCATCTAATTAGAGATATAAATAAACCAAACTCACTGCTGTTAAGTCAGATGTGACCCATAGCGACCCCTCATTGGGTTTCTGAAGTGGTATCTCTAAGGAAATAGATGCCCAATCTTCCTTCCAAAGAGTGGCTGGTGGGTTTGAACTGCCAGCCTTCTGGTTAGCAGTCAAATGCCTTAGGCACTATTCCACCAAAGCGCCCAATTAGAAATAGAGTGAGTTCTTAATTAAGTTCTCAAATTCATTTGGCCAGGTCCTCTGTGCCGTAGTTATAGAACATTTTGTTTCATCATGGCAGATAGCTATTACAATCATCTTACCAGCATAAAATGTTAGTTCCGTAAATTACCATATATACAAATATACACATATCATTTATTTCAAAAAGAGTGGCATAGTTTAGGAAATAATGTTTAGGAATGGTTAGAAAATAGCCCCAGGGATGCATACAGCATGTCTAAATAAACCTAAGAGAAATTTGGTGAGTATTTTGATGATGTGAACATTTTCTCACAAGCTGTTCTTTTATTGTCTAAAATAAAAAAAAAAAGATTCACAGGTAAGGTGAATTGCAATTTTCAAGGCAACAGAAAATTATCTTCACACCACTTTGTAGGAGGACAGGAATCCCAGGTAATTCTGAATAGTGGGCCTGAGGTGAAAGAGTGCATGATGTATCCAGTAGATGATAAGGCATTTGGTTTGATGAGAGCAACAGTTCAAGCTGAGAGCGGAAGGGGGATGAGGGTAGGGCTGCATAGGTAGCTGAGGACTGTGACAGCTGGGGCTGTGTGTCAACTCAGCTGGACCACAATTCTGTGTGGTTTGAGCAATTGTGATGTGGGTTGTTCCAATGATGGGATCAGATGTATATGTTTTGAGCAGCCAATCTGTTGAAAGGGAGTTTCCCTAGGGGTGTGGCCTGCTTCCAGTATATTTATGGACATCTTGGGAAAAGAAACTCTCTCTGTGGATTGGGATTCTGTTGTGCTGCCTACAACTGTCCGTGAATGAACAATCCACCATTCGGCCTGGAGATCTTGGATACATCATTTGTTGGAGTCAACAGTCCGTATACTGCCTGCCAGCCTTCAGTTCCTCAGCTCCTGTAGCTGTGTGAGTTGGGAAGAGCCTCCAGCTTGATGTTTGATCCAAGAACTTGGGACTTGCCAGCTTCTATAGGTATGTGAGCCATTTTCCTAAGATAAATTTCTCTTTCTCTCCCTCTATATAAGCTTTACTGTTTTTTTTTTTTTTCTTTTCTTTTCTTTAGAGAACCCAGTCTAACACAGGGACAGATGATGAAGACCTTTGTTTTTTTGCTAAGAAGTTTAGACCTTTCTATAGGACAAAGAGAAATAGCTATTAGACAGGAGAGTGGCATGAACAGGAACATATCTTTAAAAGTATCTTTTTAAGAGGTAAGGGAGAGTTTTTCCTTAGGGGAATCTGAGTTTATGTTAATCGTGGTGAAGAATTTGCAAACGGATAGAGAGAATAGTTGCACACTTTGAAGAATACAATCAATGTCATTGAATTACACTTGGAGAAATTGTTGAGTTGGTTTATGTTTTGTTGTCTATATTTCCACCACAATTAAAAAAAAAAAGAAAGAAAAAAAATCTTTTTAGTGGCTGGATGGAAAGTGGATTAGTAAGGGAGAGACCAGTAGTAAGACTAAGACGCAGTAATTTAGGGAAGAAATGATGTAAACAAAGCTGGGGGGATAGGGGATGGGAGAAAAATTAGAGAAAGATGTGGGAACCAAAGATAGTGAGATAGAAAAAGGAGTCAAGCACGACTTAATGTTTGTTTACTGCCTCTAAGGATGGCTCCACTACTGGCCTGAGAACCAGCAACTCAAGTCACATGTGGAAGAGGTGTGATCCCTGAGTCTTTCTGCCTTTTTTATTTTTTTAAAAAAATTTTTCTAGGACATCCTCTCCTCTTATACAGAACCCTGAATATAATCACTTTGTGCATTTTGTATTCTTACAGCTTGTCATTCCTTCCTTTGTTCCCTAATACCTGTAGATGCCATGAATATCCCCATTGATTTTGGGTTGTGTCACATCCAGTGCTTGCAATGCAAATATAAAGAGGTCAGTTCTTTCTTGAAGATGAGTTAAGATATTTCTAACTTTGTTGAAAATTTTAAACTCCACTTAGAGATGTTAGATGTTAGTTTTACATATAAAATAAAGTCCTTATGTAACATCCATAAATGACTGTAAAAGTGTTTAATCTATACTCCTCTACTGAGCTTAAAAATAAGTTGGAGAGAATTATGATAACAAGCACTTTTGCCTTTTTAAGGGTTTTAAATATCTCCAATTGTCTTGAACTGGCACAGTAATTCTATGGAATAAGTGTTATGACAAATCTCATTGTACAAATGAGAAAATTGAGGCACAGAGAAGGTACACAAGTTGCATAAATTCACATAAGTTGCCTAAGGTGAGCTCAGAGGTGGCAGGGCCAAGATTTGAACCTAAACTATATCTCTATAAGGTCCACGTTTTAACCACTACGTTATACCACATCTCAACACTTGTGTTGTTGGTTGTTATTTGCCGTTGAGTCGGACCCTACTCATAGTGACCCCTCCTTGGGTTTCTGAGATGGTATCACTTCGGAAGTAGATTGCCCAACCTTCCTTCCGAGGAGTGGCTGGTGGGTTTGAACTGTCAGCCTTCTGGTTAGCAGTCAGTGTCTTAGGCAATACGCTACCAGAGCTCCTTCAACACTTGTAATACACTGTAGTGACTAAGAAGGTTGAATGTCTTATGCTGGAGAATTTCCCATTTAACTGCTAGCCAGAGATGAGAACAGTGTGTCTAGATCAGGGTTTTTGGAGATTAGTAGCATAGCATTCTATTTTGTCATCACTAGTGGGGGAAGGGGGAGCTCTGGTAGCATAGTGCCTAAGGCACTTGACTGCTAACCAGGAGACTGGCGGTTCAAACCCACCAGCCACTCCTTGGAAGGAAGATGGGGCAATTTGCTTCGGTAGTGATACTGCCTCGGAAACCCAAGGAGGGGTCGCTGTGAGTCGGGTTCGACTTGACGGTCCATAACAACAACAACAACAGTGGGGGAAGGGTTTTCTTTGTTTCCCCCTTTTCCTACTGATGATTGCCTTTGTTCTCTCTTGTTCCTCTCTCTCCAATCCTCTAAGATTACCAGTATTGGGTACCTTATTTCAATACAGGTCCCTGCTATTGTTGTTGATAAACAAACATGAAGATCAAATAGCCTAAAGTTGTTATAAGAAGGAAGTGACAGTTACAGGGAAGTATCTGGCTGACTGTTTATGTGTCTATCAATCGTCTATGTTTACCTATCTATCTGTCTACTTATCTATCTAGCATCTATCTTTCTAACCATTCCTCCACCCATCCATCCATTTCTATATATTTCCTCACGTCTATGTGCCATAAACTTGATCCTTTCACATAATTGTTTTTGTTGTTGTTGTTATGTGCCATTGAGTCAGACCCGACTCATAGCAACCCCTTCTTGGGTTTCTGAGGCGATATCCCTATGGAAGTAGATTGCCCCACCTTCCTTCCAAGGAGTGGCTGGTGGGTTTGAACCGCCAGCCTTCTGGTTAGCAGTCAAGTGCCTTAGGCACTATGCTACCAGAGATCATTTAATTCTTATACCCATTGTACAGATGAAGAAACTGAGTGAAATATACTCTAAAAAGATGATTATGTCCTTCTTAAACCTGGATGCATTGTTTGAAGTCAAACATATTTTATTCCAGTATATGTACTCTTTCTCTTTACCATATACCTCTTATGCTAAGTTGTTTAATTTTTGGATAGATTTCTACCTATTAGACTTGATTATTGCTGTTTCAAAGTTTTATGGATTGTCCCTGCAATTACCTCAACAGAAAATTTACAAATTAATCTTTGTCTTTCCCAATAAAAGTTATGAGAAATGTAACATACTAGAGAAATCTTTGAAGTGTTAAAGAACAAAGATGTCACTTTGAAAACTAAAGTGCACCTGACCCAAACCATAGTATTTTTAATAACTTTATATGTGTATGAGAGTTGGACAGTGAGTAAAAGAAGACCACAGAAGAATTGGTGCATTTGAGTTGTAGTGCTGACAAAGAATATCAAATGTGCCATAGATTGCTAGAAGAATGAAGAAATTTGTCTTGGTGGAAGTACAGCCAGAAGTCTCCTTAGAAGTGAGAATGGTCAGACTTTGTCTCTTGGACTTTGGTCCTATTATCAGAAAGGACCAGACTCTGGAGAAAGATGTAATGCTTGGTAAAATAGAAGGTCAGCAAAAAATCAATGAAGTGGATTGACACAGTGGCTGCAGTGATAAGCTCAAGCATGCCAATGATTGTGACGATGGTGCAGGACCAGGCAGTGTTCCATTCAGTTGTACACAGGGCCACTGTGAGTTAGAACTGACATGATAGCAGCTAACAACAACAACAACAATAAGAGCAAGAAATTTATTCAGTATTGGTCAGGAAACGTACAAAACTTGAAGAGGAAAATAAAGATAAATTTTACTTTAGTTGCAGATGGGCTATTACAGTCACATATTGTGTCTCTTATTGTGTGTGGGATTATGGACAAAAGTAGTGCAAATAATATTAGAATAGCCATGCTGATTATTCCATATGATTACCATATTAAGCAATTTCAATGATAATGTTCTTATTCAACAATTAATATACTTACTCTGTAATACTTACTTTATGAAGGAAAGCCCTATTTCATGAATTCATCCTAATAGGACAGTAGCCAACTTTGTTATTTAGAAGGAAAGAGTTAGATGAAGCATCCCATCTTTTTTGACTCATTTATTTGTCTTTTGTCTTAGCTATCACTGCGTGTCTAGTTAATGTGGCAATATAAAATGCCAAAATTATCCTTCTAATTAAATGCAAATAAATTTAATATTTTGATATACATATGTTGTTTCTTCAGGGTTTGTCTTATGATCAGGATGGTGATCGAACTAATTTTCCCCATAATGGAACAAATAGTGTTATTTTTATTTATGGTACATATAAGGTGTACAAGCGGCTTGGTGGCACAAGGATTCAAAACTTGGCTTCTAACTGCAAGGCTGGCAATTTCAATCCAGCAGCCATCCCAAAGGAGATAGTCACTCCATAGCATGAGGGGTCTGCCCAACCTCTAGGACCAGGTCCCCTTATCAATCCCAGCTGTAGACCTGCCCACGTGGGGCTCTGCCCCTATGCCAGTGGGTCTGCTTGAGTCCCCACCACCACCACTATGCCCAGCTGCAATAGCCTCCCAGGGTTGGAGACCCAGGCTATCCGTCAAGGCCTCGGTAGTAGTCTGGAGCCTACTGGATTGTTCTGAGGGGGAGCAGCCACACTGTCACCTACCCTGCACACACTACACTGGTGAGTTTTGTGCCTTCTGGATGTGGCCTTGGATTAGAAGAAGGAGCTGTGATGTCTGTGTCAGCCTGCGTGAACATCTTTCTCCACGAGAGAAAGACATGGTAGTCTGCTCCTGTAAGGATTGACAGACTTGGAAGCCTAGGGGCAATTCGATGCCATTCTGCAGGGTTGCAGTGAATTGGAATTGACTTGACAGCAGTGGTTGGGTATAGGTGTAAGTTACCTTGCCAAAAATAAACACTAATACAAAAATGAAGTAACTCATTCAAAACAGACATCATACATAATAGGATAAAACTGAATTGTTCTTTCCCTGCCATATTATTCCCATAGATCTTAGTTAGGAGACATGGAGTTCTTAAGAAAAAATGCTCTTTTCAATCATTTCTACCTCCTATTGGCTAAAAAAGAGTCTTGGTGGGGCAATGGTTAAAGCATCAATTGCTTTTCAAAATGTTGGTTGTTTGAGCCCTACCAGCCACTATGTGGTAGAAAAATGTAGCAGTCTGCTTCCATAAAGATTTAGAGCCTTGAAAACTCTATGGGGGAAGTTCTACCCTGTCCTACAGGGTTTCTGTGGGTTGGAATCGACTTGATGGCAGTGGGTTTGAACTTTGGTTTATTGACTAAACAAGAGGCCCATGGGTGGCACAAATGGTGTGCACTTGGCTGTTATAGTTGGCAGTTTGAACCCACTCAGCTGTGTCATGGAAGAAAGGCCTGGCAATTAAGATAACAGCCAAGAAAATTCTATGGTGTTGATTTCTACTTTGTAAACATGGGGTCATCAAGAGTTGGAATTGACTCAGCAGTAAGGAGTTTTGCTGGCTACCAAACAGAATTGACACTATTTTTCCTTTTCTTTCTACTTTTGGGGGTGGCGGGGATGAAAGTGCCATAGGTTCAATTGAGAACTTACTATGCACCCACTCTTTAGTAATCAAGGAATTTGAGATTCTGACCCAAGATGGCAGCCTAGGCAGACATACTACCCAGTATGTAAGTTATTGGAATAGAACTGAATAAATTGAAGATAAAACTAGCAAACTTGAAGATAAATTGCTTAATAATAACTGTTGGAGAAACAATCAGAAAGAAGAAAAATAAAAAAAAATGAAGTAAGCCTACTAATTAATGGGACAGAATCAAGAGGAACTTACACATGTGATCAGACTTCCAGAACAGGAAAAGACATAAAAAAGAGCATTGAGAATTGTTGAAGATTGGTTAGGAGGAAACTTTCCTAGTATCATGAAAGATGAAAAGATACACATTCAAGAAGGTTACTGAACCCTAAATAAGATAGATCCCAAAAGAAAATCACCAAGACATTTCATAATCAAACTTTCCAAATTCAAAGACAAAAAAAGAATACTGAGAGCAGTTTGGGAAAAACAAAAAGTTACCTACAGAGGAGAACCAATAAGATTAAGCTCTGATTTCTCAGATGAAACCATGTGGGAAGGAAAGTAATGGAATAACATATATAAAACCCTAAAAGAAAAAAATAAATGTCAACCAAGATTACATATCCATCAACACTGTCCTTCAAATATTATGGTGAAATTAAGAAATGTCTAGATAAATAGCAATTAAAGGAATTTTAAAAAAACAAGACCAGGCTTACAAGAAATGGTAAAGGGAATACTTCTGATAGAGAACCAACAATGACAGACAATAATCTGGGATTAAGACACACAACAAGATCACATGGAAATCCACCTAGATATAGAAGTATCAAAAATAAAATAAATCAACAACACACACTGAATATAGAAAACCAGAAATGTCAATTTGTAAAGGATGGCAACTAGAAAGCAAAAAGAGGAAATAAGCTGTACAGACACACAACTTCCAAATGGAGAGGAAGTTAAGATGATATCAAGATAGAATGGATTATTTGAGGCTTGTGAAGATAAAAGTAAATGAAAGGGCAAATTCAAAGTAAATTAATAATTTTTTTCACAAAAAGGAAAAGAAAGAAAATCATATAGACTCAGTAAATACTAAAATAATAACAATGAAGGAAATAATAAGAAAATTGGTAAACCAAATCAACACATTACAGAAAATTATATAGAACAAAGAAACCATCAGCATCACACATGAAACAAATAACAACAAAAATGCAAACAGTAAATTCATGTCTATTAATAATTACACAGACTGTAAATGGATTAAATGCACCAGTTAAGATATAGAGAGTAGCAGATGGATAAGAAAATATAATTCATTGATAATGATGTCTAAGAGAGACATGCATTAGAGACAAAGACAGAAAAGACTAAATATCAAAGGATGGAAAAACAGATATGTAGCAAATGTCAATAAAAAAAAAAATAGAAGTACCAACATTAAGTTATAAAAAAATAGATTTTAAGGCAAAAACCACCAGAAGAAATAAGGAAAGACATTATAAATTGATTAAAAATTCAATCCAACAAGAGAATCCAACCATAATTAATATCTATGTACCCAATGAATGAACCCCAAAATAAATAAATCAAACAGAAGTGAAGAGTAACAAACAGCATGACAATAATATTAAGTCTTTAATATACTACTTTTGAAGGACAGAACAACTAGAAAGAAACTCAACAAAGACATGGAAGATCAAAGCAACACAATAAACCAACGTTAGACGTATACAGAACACTTCCGTTGACAATGGCACATTATGCATTCTTTTCCACTCCAGATTTCTAGAAACACCTATCCAAACTAACAAAATCACAAGGTGGAAAATTTGAACAGATCTGTCAAAAAAGCATAAATCAAACAGGTCATAAAAAACTCTCCCCAAAGAAAGTCCTGACTCAGACACCTTCACTGGCATATTCTACAAAACATTTAGAGAAGAGTTGACACCAATTCTATGTAAATTATTCCAGAACATAGACAAGGATGGAACATTGCTGAATTCATTTTAGGAAATAAGCATAACCAGATACCAAAGCCAAGCAAGATCACCCAAAAAAGAAAATTATAGATCTATGTCCTTCATAGGTGCTCTGGTAGCATAGTGTCTAAGGCACTTGACTGCTAACCAGAAGGTTGGCAGTTCAAACCCACCAGCCACTCCTCAAAAGGAAGGTTGGGCAATCTACTTCCATAGTGATACTGCCTCGGAAACCCAAGGAGGGGTCACTGTGAGTCAGATCTGACTTGACGGCATATAACAACAACAACAACAACAATATCCTTCATGAACATAGACATAAATGTTCTCAACAAAATACTAGTAAATAGAATGCAGCAATATATTAATAAAATTATACATCATGATCAGGTGGGATTCATACCAGTTATGAAAGGATGGTTCAACATTAACAGAAGAATCAGCATAATCCATCACATACATTAGACAAAGGAAAAGAAACACATGATCATATCCATCACTGTAGAAAAGGCATTTGACAAAATCCAACACCCATTCATGATCAAAACACTCAGCAAAATAGGAGTACAAGGGAAATTCCTCAATGTAATTAAAAGCACATACAGAAAACCAACAGCTAACATTAATCTCAATAGAGAACAAAAATAAACCAAATTCACTGCCATCGAGTCAATTCAGACTCATAGCAACCCCCTTTGGGTTTCCAATGTGGTAAATCTTTATGGAAGTAGATTGCTCAGTATTCCTTCTGTGGAGTGGCTGGTGGGTTTGAACCACCAACCTTCTGGTTAGCAGTCAAATGCCTTAGGCATTATGCTACCAGAGCTCCTTATCCCAATAGGGAGGGACTAAAAGTATTCTCCTTATGAACGGGAGTTAGACAAAGATGTTCTGTGTCACCTCTCGTATTCCATGTTGTATTGGAAGTCCTAGCCAGAGCAATAATACAAGAAAGGGAAATAAAAGGCATCCAAATTGGCAAAGAAGTGAAACCAACTCTATTTGCAGATGATATGTTCCTGTACCTAGAAAATCTTAGAGACTCAAGAAGAAAACTACTGGAAATAACAGAAGGATTCAGCAAAGTGGTAATGTACAAGATCAACATACAGAAATATATTGGCTTCCTCTATACTAACAAAGAGGATTCTGAAAAGGAAATCAGGAAAACAATGTCATTTATAATAGCCAAGAAATGGAAAAACTAATCATTGAGTTTATATAGGAAGAAGAGGTTCCTTGAATAAGCAAAGCACTACTAAAGAACAAAGTAGGAGCCTTCACACTTCCTCATCCCAAAACCTATTATACAGCCAACGTGGTCAAAACAGCCTGGTTGTGGTACAATGATAGACACATAGACCAATGGAACAGAATTTAGAACTCAGAAGAAAATCAATCTATCTACGGACAATTGATGTTTGACAAAAGACCAACACCCACTGCAAGAGGAAAAGATAGTCTCTTGAACAATCTGTGTATGTGTTTCCTGAAAAATGAAACAGGATCCATGCCTCTCACATCATACAAAAAACTAACTTAAGATAGATCAAAGACCCAAATGTGAAACCTGAAAGTACAAAGATCATCAAAGGAAAAATAGGGTAAACTTAGCATGTCATAAATATATTATCAAACATAACTAAAAATGCACAAACATCAGAAATGCAACTAAATGACTGGGACCTCTTAAAAATTAAATATGTACATAAGAAGTCAAAAGCCTTCTCCAGAAGAGTAAAAAGATAATTTATAGACTAGAAAAAAAATTTGCCAACAACATATCAGACAAGGGACTAATCCCTAAAATTTATAGAAAACTAAACTTCAACATCTCAACAACCAAAAGACAATCTAATTTTAAAAATGGGCAAAAGATACAAACAAACACTTCACTAAAAAAGTCATTCTGGTGACCAACAAACACATGAAGAAATGTTAATGATCATTATCCATTAGAGAGATGCAAATCAAAACAATGATGAAATATTAACTTACACTAATATTAATAACAAAGTTAAAAAAAAACAGAAAACAACAAATGCTGGCATGTGTGTGGAGAGATTGGAACACTCATACACTGTTGGTGGGACTAAAGTTATACTACCACTGGGAAAACAGTATAATGCTTCCTTAAAAAGTTGGAAATAGAAATACCATATGATTCAGCAATCTCACTAGCAGGTATATATCCCATGGAAATAAGAACTGTGATATGAACAGATGTTTACAGAACAATGTTCATCACAGCATTATTCACAATAGCAAAAAGATGAAAACAATCTAAGTGCCCATCAATAGATTAATGGATAAATAAATTTTGGTGCCCACACACAGTGGAATACTGTGCAGCATTAAATACTAATGAAGAATTCATGAAACACCTCCTAACATGAATGCACCTGAAGGACATTATACTAAATGAAATAAGTCAATCACAAAAAGACAAATATTGTATAGGACCACTATTATACAAAGTGAATAAAAGGTTTGCACACAGAAAGAAATATTATTTGATAGTTTCCAAGGGTAGGAGGGAAAGGGAAGGAAAATCACTAAATAGAAGGTAGAGCTCTGGTAGTGTAGTGCTAAGGCACTTGACTGCTAACCAGAAACCTGGTGGTTCAAACCTACCAGCCACTCCTCGGAAGGAAGGTTGGGCAATCTACTTCCATAGTGATACTGCCTCGGAAACCCAAGGAGGGGTCATTTTGAGTCAGGTCTGACTTGATGGCACATAACAACAACAACAGGTATTAACTTTGGTGAAGGGAAAAGCAATATACAAAATGGAAAGATCAGCACAAAAAGATCAAGGCAAAGAAAGATACTGGAAGGAGCACAAAAGTTAAAGGCAGCAAAGGTAAATAATATTACACATGCAATCCTGCAATAAAAGTAATAACAATAATCTATGAATGGATGCATAGGTAGACATGCAAGCTGAGCAGGTGGAGGAAGACAAATGGGACTACATCCACAAATATGTATAGGTTTGACAGAGGATATTTCTACATATGTATTTATTTGTGCTACAAATATATTCCTGACTATAGTAGAGCATCCATGAGGCAAAGTTAAGAAAACGTCTTAGCCATATTCAGACACCTTGAGTGAAAGAGTTGCTGAGCCTGTGAGCTCAGGACCATAGTCTTGGCCGATATCAAGGTCAACTGACAAAACAGTCAACAAAAAAAAAACAATGTTTTACGTACTACTTTAGTAAAAAGCTTATGAGTGGCCATCTAAGGTATATCGGTCTCTTTCCAGTTTGGAGCACAAAGAAAATCAAAGATGGAAGCAATTATTCCAAAGTACTAATAAACTAGAACTAGATGGTGCCAAGCTACCACTAGCCAACTGCTCTAAAAGAGATCACAACAGAAGGTTCTGGGTAGAGTGGGAGCCAAATATGGAATAAAACTCAAAATCATAAGAACCCCTGAAGCTATGGCTAACGTCATCCTTCAAGTCTAGAATTGAACTCACCCTCATGGCTCAACTTTCAATCAAATGATAGACCGGCCTATATAAGGTGAACAATAACATCAGGGTGGTACACACTCCTTAGAATAAAAAAACAAAAGTTTCTGATAAACTCAGAAGTCAGGAAGGGATAGAAAGGAAGGAGAAATGGAAACAGGAAACTCTGGAAGAAAGTGGGAAGAGTGCTGTTAAATTGTGGGGATTGCAATCAATGTCAGGAAACAAATTGTGTAAAAATGGTTGAATAGAAAGCTAATTTACTGTGTAAAATCAACTAAATCACAATAAAAAGTTTTTAAAATAAAGGAACTTAATGTAATTAATAACTGTGACCTCTAAATTACAATCCAAAGTATGGCATTTACTGAGATTAAACTGTTAGTACCAAGTATCTAAACACATCTTATCTGAAGGTTTATTTAACTGTTCTCCTGCTCTGCTGGCTTATGGTTATTTATGTCTGTCCGCTAACTCTAGTTAATTAGCTAAGTTTTGTAAAGTGCTATTGATATGATCAGCTAATGATCTCAGTACCACAGGAGGGTGTGGATGGCCACCATGACAGCTTGCTAAGGGTGTCTGCAATGGGGTTTGACTGTGAGGGTTTGCTTATGGCTAGTGAGATAATGAGACCTTCTATAAGAATTCCAAGTCCCTGTTCCCCAAAAGCTTTTCCGTTAGGCGTTCTTAGCTTTACTAAATCACTCTTTTAACATAATAAAGATGATCATTCCTGCAAAACTGTGAGAAGGAAGCTCTTCAAAGACTTTTTTACTCTAATGAAGTTGGATGACATTGTCATCTCGTTACAAAATAAATATTAGTAATAATAGAAATACATAAACAAGTCCAAAAAGGATGTTACTTTTCAAAGCTAGGAACATATGCTTTGCTATTTTCTTTTTTTTTCCTTTGTACTATAAGCTTAGAGAGAGTTACAGTTTTATTCCTTTGTTTTCATGTTTTGCCATGTAGGACAGAGCTTTGCTAAAAGATTAGTTAAGGAAAATGTAATTGTGAACTGCATTTTTTCCACCCATTTTTACCACAGATAGATATTCAAAGGAAAAGAGTTTTAAAAGATTTTTTTTTTTTTTTTGCTGAAGCTATTGAATTTTCTGTCACTATAGGAATAATATTTAGAGTGTCTATGCATTTCATCTGGGAGCTCTGGTAGCATAGTGCCTAAGGCACTTGACTGCTAACTAGAAGGCTGGCGGTTCAAACCTACCAGCCACTCCTCGCAAGGAAGGTTGGGCAATCTACTTCCGTAGTGATACTGCCTCGGAAACCCAAGGAGGGGTCGCTATAAGTCAGGTCCGACTTGACAGCACATAACAACAACAACAACATGCATTTCATCCACAACCCATCTGTCAGTTTGTTGTACTGTGATGGCTTGTGTGTTGTTGTGATGTTGGAAGATATGTCACCAGTATTTCAAATACCAGCAGAGTCATTTATAGTGGACAGTTTCAGTGGAGCTTCCAGACTGGCAGACCAGGAAGAAAGGCCTGGTGATCTATTTTCTAAGATTAAAACTATGAAAATCCTATGGATCACAATAGACTATTACCTGATATAGTGCTGGAAGATGAGTACTCTACTGTAGAAGGCACTCAGAATACACAGTGGTTTCAACAATGAACCTCAACAAACCAAAGATCATGAAGAGAGTGAAGGACTGGACCCCCCATGAGTTGGAACTGACTCAATGGCAGGTAACAACAACAATATGTTATATGATTCTCCTTCTGGGATTTGTTTTTGTTTTAACTTTAAAAAAATCATCTTTGAGTTGCCTCCAACTCAAGGCAACCCGATGTGGGTCAGAGTAAAATTGTGTTCTATAGGAATTTCTATGCTGATTCTTCAGAAGTAGATCACCAGACTTTTGTTCTGAGGTGCTTCTGGGTAGACTTTGACCTTCAACCTTTCAGTTTACATGTTAATTAACATGTTAATTGCTTGCATCACCCAGCGACTCTGTTTTAAAATAGTAAATATTAAGTGATATTAATTGATAGTTTTGATTTTATTTTCTCTTGGCTTACATGCTTGCTTTTTGTAAAATCCCATTTCTTGTTTTCTTCTGTACTCTCCTAATACTACAGAGTAGCATTTGACTGTCACATCACTGGTTCACCTGCCTGCGGTCATGGCTTCTCTGGGAGCTCCTCACTAGGAATGTATGATCTAGCCCTACAGAGGAAAGGCGGGACCTGCATACTGCCTATATCCCCATGGAGAAAGAATATTTTCCAGCTCTTTAACTTTAATGAGTTGGTAACCACTGAACTACTTGGAGCTACTTTCAGAAATGACATGAGCAGATACAGATCTGGCCTGAGATGAACTTACTCTTTTAGGAAGGAGTCTACCTTGAGTTTTTGCCTAAAGTCAAGAATTGTTTCAAAGCTTGCTTCTGTGCAAGTAAGCTATAATTACTGTATAACTTTTAACTTCTCACAAATTTTAAAGCTTCTTATAAATTTAGAATCTCCTTCAAACAGTATAATCAGCAGTATAGAAAAGCCCTGTACAAAGACATTCTTTGTAGCAATGCTCATAATTAAAACAAAAAAAAAAAAATTAGAGAAGATCCAAAGCCCAAACCCAAACCACTGCCGTTGAATTGATTCTGATTCATAGCAACCCTATAGGATAGATTAGAACTGCCTCACAGAGATTCCAAGGCTGTGTCTTTTTGAAAACAGATTACCTCTTTTGCCTACAGAGTGGCTGGTGGATTCAAGCTGCCAACTTTTTGGTTAGCAGCTGAATGCCATAGCAACTGCACACCCAGAGCTCCTTTAGAAAAAGTCAAATGCCCCAAATATAGACTACTGGATAAGTTATGACACAACCATTTAATGTGATATTGTGCCACCATTACCACAACATGAAGAAGTTTATGCTATTGTATTAAGTAAATATGTAACAGAGTAGAAAATAGAAAATAAAGTGTGCTGTTAACTATATAAAATATGCAGAGAAACTGTAAGAAAATATAGCAAAACATTAAGTTGTTGTTGTTGTTGTTGTTGTTATGTGCCGTCGAGTCGGCCCCGACTCATAGCGACCCCTCCTTGGGTTTCCGAGGCAGTATCACTACGGAAGTAAGATTGCCCAACCTTCCTTCCGAGGAGTGGCTGGTGGGTTTGAACCGCCAGCCGTCTGGTTAGCAGGCAAGTGTCTTAGCCACTATGCTACCAGAGTGGTCCCCTTTTTCTTACTATTTTGTATCTCCCAATGTTTCCATGCCATCATCCATCTGCCAGTTTGTCATACTTTGGTGGCTTGTGTGTTACTTTGATATTGGAAACTATGCCACCAGTATTTCAAATACCAGCAGGATCACCCAGGATGGGCAGATTTCAGTGACACTTTCAGATGAAGATAGACTAGGAAGAAAGACCTGGTGATTAAAAAATTAGCCAATGAAACCTTATGGGTTACAGCAGAACATTGTCCCATTCAGTTGTTTTGGACAGGTCATCAGAAGGATCAATTGCTAGAGGAAGTCATGTTTGGTGAAGCCGAGGGTCAGTGAAGGTATGGGAGGCCCTTGGTGAGGTGGACTGGCACAGTACTACAACTATGAACTCAAACATGCTGGTGATTGTGAGGAGGATGCAGGACTGGACAGCATTTTGTTCTGTGTACATAAAGTTCCCAGGAACTTGGCTCAATGACAGCTAACAAAAGCAATGTTTTTATAATGAACAAGTACTTCTCTTTTTCGTTCAATTTTCTATTTTAAATAATTAATTAAAACATATAAAAAGCATGGGGCGCTCTGGTAGCATAGTGGCTAAGGCACTTGACTGCTAACCAGAAGGCTGGTGATTCAAACCCATCAGCCACTCCCCGGAAGGAAGATGGAGCAATCTACTTCCGTAGTGATACTGCCTCGGAAACCCAAGGAGGGGTTGCTATGAGTCGGGTCCGACTCGACGGCACATAACAACAACAACAACAAAAAGCATGAAGAGTAATATAAATTGACAGACTTTTCTTCATGCTTTTTGTCTCATTTGCTTAGATATTTTCAGTTATTTTGCGAGGTAAAGTGATCCCTCTATGCTTTTTCCAGGAGGTGACCACTATTCTGAAGCGTACAAGTCTTATACTCTTACCACATGTGTAAGTATCCATAAATGACATAAAATTATTTGCACTGGATAAATCTGCTGCAAAAGATCTGTTTACAGTATTAAAGAGCAAAGATGTCACTTTGGAGACTGAGGTGTGCCTGACCCAAACCATGGTATTTTCAATTGCCTCATATTCCTGTGAAAGCTAGACAATGAATAAGAAAGATAGAAGAAGAATTGATGCATGTCAATTACTTTGTTGGTGAAGAATATTGAATAAATCCTTGGACTACCAGAAGAACAAATCTGTCTTGGAAGAAATAAAGCCAGAATGCTTCTTAGAAGTGAGGATGGTGAAACTTCTTCTCTCATACTCTCATCTTGTTATCAGGAGGGACCGTTCCCTTGAGAAGGGTATTGTGCTTGATAAAGGAGAGTGTCATCAGAAAAGAGGAATACCCTCAATGAGATGACTAGACTCAGTGGCTGCAAGAATGGGTTCAAGCATAGCAACAATTTTGAGAATAATACTGGACCAGGCACTGTTTCGTTCTGTTGTACGTGGGGTTGCAAGGAGTTGGAAATGACTCGTTGGCACCTAACAACATATATATTTTAAGCTTATACATAATGATAATTGTTGTACATATCTTCCTACAGTTTATGTTACTAGTGCAGCCTCTGTTTTAAAGATTTATTCTTGATGACTTATATAGAGGCAGCTCATTTTCAACTGCTGTATAGGATCACATTGTGTTAACATACAATAATCTGTTCATTTATTCTCCCAGTAATTCTCCAAGTAGCATGCCCTCCTGTTTTGCTTTAAAATTTTTACTCTTGTAAAACACCACAATGAATATTCTTAACAAGTCTTCTTGCACATATTTGAAGTGGCATCACTGGGTTGAAAATATCTGTATCTTAACTATACAAATTTTGCTAAATTATTTTCTAATTTATACTTCTAACAGCAAAATTAGTTACTATTTCCCTAATTCTTGTCAACACTTGGTATTAGACTTTTAAATATTTACCAGATGGATAAATATAAAAGCATTATTTATGAGTTTTTATTTGCTTTTCCCTATTTATTAGCTTTTCAGAGTTACTTTTATGTAAATTGCCTGTTTTGTTGTTCATTTTTCTTCTAGAGCATTTGGTCTTTCCCTATTGATTTTTGAGCATTTATAATATAGTTGGGATGCCAATTGTTTGTCAGTTATATACATTTGCAAACAAGGACAGATTACCAAAAAAAGCAAAGTAAACGTGGCTTATTTGTGTTTACTTACTGTAAGTGAACAGTAAGTAATCTGTAGTGAACAGTTTCATGTGGGTTTTACCACATCAAAGACTGTTCACTACAGATTAGTAAATAAGCACAAGTAAGCCTGTGCTTACCTTGCTTACTGGTAAATCTCCTCATGATTGCAAGATTTTCTGGTCTGTAGACTGTCTTTACATTTCAAGACTTTCTTTTGATTAGTTTCAAATTGTAAGGTAATGCCCGTTTGTCTTGTTTAACATATTTTCCCCTATTCTGACATCATAAATGCATTTATTATTTCATTTTAAAAGAATTGAATTTTGTATGGTATGATGTAGAAATCTGATTTTATTTATTCCTTTGTGGCTAATTACTATCCTAACACCACTTATTGAATAGTCCATTTCCACCGGGCAAGTAATACTTTCTCTATCCTATGGCAACTTTTCAAATATTAGTAGGAGTTTGTTTCTGGACCCTTCATTTTGTCTGTTTCTCTATACTCCTACAACGTTATTATTATTATTTTTTTTATTACCATATATATATTTTTTTACTGTGATTTGGGTGAAGATTTACAGAGCAAATTCACTCTCCATACAGCAGTTCACATATACTTTGTCTCATGTCATTGACCACAGTTTACCACAATGCAACAGCTCCCCTCCCACTTCCTCCCCATAGTTACCTCTTCCCAGTGTCCATCCCTTCATACTCTCCTGCCCCCTGAGCTGTCTCCCTGTGCATAAGCAGCCCTTCCTTCTCACATGATTGTTCTCTCGAGGGTGTGTGTCTACTTGAGGTAAATGTTCAACTCACATGCCTGTACTTTGTTTGGCTGGAAACCACAGGTGTGGGTTCAATTCCAGACCTGAAGGGCAGCCAGGGGCCATAGTCTCAGTGGTTCCACCAGGCTCTATTGGACCAGCAAACCTGGTCCCAACCATCCCCTTTTTTTTTTTTTTTCCCCTTCAAATGATTTTGAGTTTTGTTCCACATTGTTCTCCCTCTCTATCCAGGTTCTCTTACATCCCTTCCTAGTGGATGACAGTGGTAGCCAGGCACCATCTAGTTCTTCTGGTCTTGTAGTTGTATAGGTTGCAGATCGGATGGTGTACCAGTCATGGGGACTGATTGTTTCCATTAATTTTGGTTTTCTTCTTTCTTCTTTGCTCTTGACGAGGAGAGACCCATCGTTGCATCTAGATGGCAGCTTGCTAGCTTTTAAGATCCCAGTCGCTACTCACCAAAGTAGGAGGTGGAACAATGTTTTGTATAGTATGTTATGCCAATTGACCTTGATGTGCCCTGTGACCATGGTCCCAAGCCCTCAGGATCAACTACTCGGTCCCTCTGGGTAGCTGGCTGTGACCAAGCTACAACGTTATTTTGATTACTACCACTTTATATCATGTTGATATTTGTTAGAGCAGGTCTGCCTATGTTATTTTTCATCCTCATTGTCTTGCCTACACTAAATATTTTTCTCTTCCATGTAAATATTTTTATCATCTTGTAAAGTTCTTTAAACAGTTCTTTTGAAATTTGGATTGGATTTCTGTGGAATATATATAGGTGAATTTTGGGAAGGTTTGACATGTTTACAATATTGTGTTTTCTCATTTGTCAATAGTTTATTTCATAATTTAATTAGATTTTCTCTTATATCTTCAACACTTTATAATTTTTATAGAGATCTTATACATCTATTATTAAATTTTTTCCTAACAATGTGTTTGTATGTGTATTATTTTGCTAGGAAACTTCATTTTCTTGATGTGTGTGGTCTGTAGAAACTCGGTTGATTTTTCTATATTGATTTTTTTTTACATCAATTTCATTGATCTCTTTTATTAGTTATAAGTGTATCTGTAGAATCTCAGGTTTTCTGTATAGAAAACCATGTCTTTGGCAAATAATGACAAATCTATTTCTTCTTTCCCCTTATATTTTGATTTCTTTTTGTTGTTGTTTATTGGTCTGTCAGAGACTGTTAGTTGTTTACATAATCCCTTCATCTCTTCTCTTTTAAAAATGGGGATAGAATGTGCCCAGCTAAGAAACTACATCTACCAGCCTCCCATACCAATTGGGATGGTCATTCTACTATATAGAAATTGTTAACAAGAGCTATGATCACCTGATGCCCAAGATTCTAAAAGAAAAGAAAGTAACTCATGGTACAGCTGCTTTGCATACACTTTAATTGAGTAAAAGTAAAGTTTTATATATTATAGAATTCATTAGACATTGATGAAGTCACAGACGACACCCTCTGAATGTGACTCTCTTTACTGTGACTCCCATGCAATATATGCCTATTTTGTCCCACTAAAAGAAGGATGGTTCAGTCTCTGTAGTAATAATTAGCTTAGCAAAGGAGGTGGGTGTGCACAATTAACCATAAAGCAATGTGAGACTTGCTATACAAGTGCCATGAACAGCTGTGGGAGCAAAGACAATGGAGTCCTAAATTAGTTGATTCCAATGAGAAGAGCAGCAGTGAGGAAGGCCTCCCAGAGGCCAGAGCTTGATTATGAAGGACAAGTGGGATGACACCTGTGGAGATGGATAAGGGAATATGACCTGAGGTGAGGAACAAAGACTTCACTCTGCAGGGGATTCAGACCTCTGTACAGTAACCTGCTGGAGCTGGAACCCAAGTGATAGTAGAAGGAGATGAGGCTGAGCTAAGCTTATGAAAATATTATCTTTTATTTATTTCAGAGATTTTTTTTTCTCAAGTTAACGAAATAAAAGTTTATATCAACTCAGTAGATTTCTACATCTGAACTATATTTTCCTTCTCTTAAAGACCTTGTCATATACCTAATTTACCTTTAAATGCTGATTTAAATAGTGAGATAAGAATTGGCCTAACCGGTTTACTTTAATATAATCAATATAATATAATCCTGATAAGCGTCCCTTAAAAATATATATATATAGTCATGGTGGGAGATAGAAGCAGTTTTGGAATCCTGCTGCATAATAATAACTCCAGAATATTACTTATAGTGAGTCTTGCAAAGATACATTACAAAGAACTTTATCCCTGAATGAGATAGATGTAGACTAAGCAAGGCTATGCAGTTTTTACTATGACAATTCCACATCACATGCTATTTATACTACTTGTGATTTTCTGAGGAGACATCAATAAAACTTGCAAATTAACGTGCTTAGCATTTTACTCAAAAATGATTTCGTTGCTCTACTTTATTTATAAGCACTGTAAAGTTATAAAAAGAAGCAAGAGTGAGGAGCATTCATTAAATTGGTGAAGCTCATTAGAGTATTTTCTAGACTAATATGATGTAAGAGGAAAGATACTGGGAAACACAGGCCTGAAGCCTTTTTAAAATTCATTTATAATTATGTGTATGCTGGACCTCAAAACTCACAGATGAACATGGGTTATTCTGATCTTAGTTTTGATTAAATATTAGAGTAAATATGACCTTTTATCACCATGTTGGTCAACTTGTACTTAACCTTTTATTCATGTTTATATGTGTGTTTGTGTGTGCATACATGTATGTATGATGTATGTATGTATATATAATCTACTAGTAGCCTGCTGAGCATTGAGTAGAAATGCAGTGCATTATAGTAACCAATTCCTTTGATTAATATCTTATTTTTCTCTTCTTTTGCTTGCCTGGTATCTAATATCATCTGTAGAATGATCATTGTTGTTCTGAATTTGTGAACTGTAAATACAGACGATAGTCTGACAGTGTGTGGTATTTCTCCAAATGTGAATCAATGAGAATTAACTTCATGCCACCTGTTTTAAATCATATCTCTTGTGGATTTGAGGCTAAAGTGCAGAAGAAGAGAGGTGATATATGTATGAATTCAGTGTGACACCTTACTCATACCTTCTTCACCAATATTTAGATACCCTCATATGTGAGAAAAGATACAAACTGGGAAAGGTATTAATATTTTTACTAAGACTATTAGTGATAACTATTTTAAGATTTATTTAATACAGCTAGGAGAAAAATGAAATTATTTTGATGAATTTGTTAAAGCTTTATAAGAGATAATATACTAGATTGAATTTTAAAAAATTGAAGTATAAATGCTTAATTAAAATAGAAAATCTGAAACTAGTATTGTGGTGGTGTTTGGCTCTGAGAAATGAGTGAAAAGACTCATCTTAAATTAAACTTATCTCAATAAATAGGACTTTAGTTTGAACTAACTTTCAGATTTAGATCCAGAAAGATTTTTTTTTTCTGTTGTGATTTTGGTGAAAATTTACAGAGCAAATTCACTTTCCATACAACAATTCATGTGCACTTTGTCTCATGACATTGACTACAATTTACCACAATGCAGCAGCTCCCCTCCCACTTCCTCCTGATAGTTACCTCTTCCCTGTGTCCATCACTCCATGCAGTCCTGCCCCCAGAGCTGTCTCCCTGTGCATAAATAGCCCTTCTTTCTCCCATGATTGTTTTCTCCAAGGAATGTATCTACCTCAGATACATGTTCACCTCATATGCCTGTCTTTTGTTTGGCTGGAAGCCACAGGTGTGGGTTCAATTCCAGATCTGAAGGGCAGCTAGGGACCGTAGTCTCAGTGGTTCCACCAGGCTCTATCAGACCACCAAACCTGTTCCCCCTCTCCCCCTTTTTTTTTTCCCAAATGATTTTGTATTTTGTTCCACATTGTTCTCCCTCTCTATCCAGGATCTCCTACATAGATCCCCCTCTGAGTGTTTGGCAGTGGTAGCAGGGCACCATCTAGTTCTTCTGGTCTCATAGGCTGAGGATTGCATAGTGTACAAGTTGCTAGGACTAATTGTTTCCATGAAGTTTTGGTTTTCTTCATTCTTCTTTGCTCTGGATGTGGAGAGACCCATTGTTGCATCATGATGGCTGCTTGCAAGCTTTTAAGAACCCAGTCATTACTCACCAAAGTAGGAGGTGGAACAGCGTTTTGTGTAGTGTGTTATGCCAATTGAGTTTGATGTCCCCTGTAGATATGGTCCTGAGCCCACAGGTTCAACTACTCGGTTCCTCTGGGTAGCTGGCTGTGACCAAGAAATGATTACAACCTTGTCCCTTGTCAGCTCTACTATACACCTGGCAATTCAGATCATACAATATACTTATAGGACAATTGTCTAGCAACCCTATACATGGTCTTGGGTATACTCCCCACTTCATAGACATACCTAATAGTTCAGCCTGTCCACCCATCTATCCACCCATATGCCCATGTTTGCCTTCACTGACAACCCAGTACTGTATGTGCAAAAGGGTTCATCTTTGTTGTCTGTACCTCCCATGTACGTCTCTATGTCTTCCTCTTCCTCAATGCCACCATGTTGATCACTTACATTTGGTACATTGGCCTTCTCTTCACACAAATCAATACTTACCTCTACTTATCTGACAGTGTTCACTAACCTCCCCTCCCACCCCTGGTAACCAACAAAGAAAATTTCCTTCCATAGATAAACCTTCCCTTTCCTTTTATAATAATGGGCTACTACAATATTTGTCCTTCTGTGATTGACTTATTTCACTCAGCATAATCTCCTCAAAGTTCATCCACTTTATGTGGTGTTTTGCAGATTCTAGGTTACTCTTTAAGGTTGCATAATATTCCATTGTGTGTATGTACTATAGTTTGGTTTTCCATTCCTCAGTTGATGGACACCTAGGTTGTTTCCATTGTTTTGTTATTGTAAATAGTGCTGAGATAAACATGAGTGTGCATATCTCTGTTCTTGTCATGGCTCTCACTTCTTTAGGATATATATACCTAGTAAAGGAATGGCCGGGTCAAATGGTATTTCTAATTCCAACTTTTGAAGGAATCACTATACTGCTTTCCACAGTGGTTGTACCATTTGACAGTCCCACCAGCAGAGTATGAGAATTCCAATTTCTCCACATCCTCACTAGCATTTGTTATTTTCTGTATTATTGAACTTTGCTACTAGTGTTGGGGCAAGATGGTATCTCATTGTTATTTTGATTTGCATCTCTCTAATAGCTAATGATTGTGAGCATTTCTTCATATGTTTGCCGGCCGCTTGAATATCCTCCTTGGTGAAGTGTCTATTCATGTCTTCTGTTCTTTTTTTAATTGGATTATTTGTCTTTTTGTTGTTGAGGTGTTGGGATTTTCTATAAGTTCTAGAGATAAGTCCCTTGTCAGATATGTCACTG
>NW_006921617.1:18044019-18045037 GCF_000298275.1 Orycteropus afer afer | reverse complement strand
ATCTCGCTGGGTTTTAAACACCAGAGGCTCAGCCTCAAAACTCACGTCTACATGTCACCACAGTAGGACAAACCGACAGACAAGTTTGTCCTGCTGTTGGAGACCTCTCGTATTACCCCCACCTGAGTCCCTGTGGCTGACTGTTCCTCTGTCTGGCTTCCTGGCTTTTAATCCCCTTTCTCCTGCTCTTCTGGCCTGTTTCTTTGGGTGTGCCTGAGTTTCCCCTCCTCACCTAATCTCTTCGACTGATTGCTCTTCTCTTTGGCTCCCTGGGTTTTACCCCTTTCTCCTGCTCTTCCCGCCTGCTACTCTGTGCTACGCCCGTGCTTACCTTGCTCCCAGAGACCTGGTCCCTCTCGGGAGGGTAACAATGGAAAGTGTCCAATGCAGATCAGTGAGTAAGCACCAGCCATATATTAGGGCCCCTAAATTTGCCCCTAGTTTTTCCTTGAGGAACTCTATAGTTTTAGGTTTCATATTTAAGTCTTTGCTACACCTGGAGTTACTTTTTATATATGGTGTGAGGTACAGATCTTGTTTCATTTTTCTCCATATGGATACCCAGTTTTGCCAGCACCACTTATCAAACAAACATTTTTTCCCCATTTAATGGATTTCAGCTCTTTGTCAAAGAACAGCCGACCATAGGTTGATGGATCTATTTCTGGGTCCTCAATTCTATTCTATTGCTTTATGTGTCTGTCATTATTAGAATACCAGGCAGTTTTGACTACTGTGGCTATATAGTAGGTTTTGAGATGTGAAGGTGTGAAACCTCCTATTTTGTTCTTCTTCTTCAACAGTGCTTTGCTTATCTGAGGTCTCTTTCTTTTCCACATAAAGTTAGTGTTTGGTTTTTCCATATCCTTAAGAAATGTTGATGGGATCTTGATTAAGATTGCATTGAATGTATAGATTGCTTTGGGTAGAACTAACATTTTCACAATGGTCAATCTTTCTATCCACAAGCATGGAATGTTCTTCCATTTATGTAGATCTCTTATGGTTTCTTGAAGTA
>NW_006921617.1:18040500-18043145 GCF_000298275.1 Orycteropus afer afer | reverse complement strand
ATTTTTGCATCTATATTCATGAGGGATATTGGTCTGTAGTTTTCCTTTAGAGTGATTTCTTTGCCTGGTTTTGGTATCAAGGTTATGCTTGCTTCACAAAATGAGTTAGGGAGGATTCCATCTTCTTCTATGTTTTGGAATTGTTTGAGCAGGAATGGTGTCAGTTCTTCTCTGAATGTTTGGTAGAATTCTGTGGTGAAACCATTTGGGGCAGGACTTTATTTTGTTTGTCTGTAATTTTTTGATGACCTCTTCAATGTTTTCTTTTTTATGGATCTGTTCAACTTTTCCACACCAGTCTGTGATAGTTTAGGTAAGTGGTGTGTTTCTAGAAATCTGTCCATTTCTTGCATATTTTCAAATTTGTTGGAGTACAGTTCTTAATGTATCCTAATATTACCCTTTTTATTTCAGTTGGATCTCTTGCGAAGTCACCCATTTTGTTTTTTATTCATGTTATTTGTATTAACTCCCTATTTTCTCTTGTTTAATTTGCCAGTAGTTTGTGAATTTTATTGATCTTTTCAAAAAACCAACTTCTGGTCTTGTTGATTTTTTCTATAGCCCTTCTATTTTCTGTTTCATTGATATCTGCTCGAATCTTTATTATTTCCTTTCTTCTGGTGACTGTACATTTCTCTTGGTCTTCTTTTCCTAATTGTTGGAGAAGTTGGTTTAAAGTGTTGCTTTTGGCTCTTACTTCTTTTTGGATTTGTGCATTTATTGCTATAAATTTGCCTCTAATCACTGCTTTTGCTTAGTCCTAAAGATTTTGGTGTGTTCTATTTTCATTCTTGTTTGATTCAAGGAATTTTTTCATTTCAGTTTTAATTTTTTTTCTTACCCAGTCTTTCTCAAGGAGGATGTTGTTCAGTTTCCATGTGTTCACTCTTTTTCCATTGATCTTCCAGTTGTTGAGATTTCTAATTTGATAGCATTATGACCTGAGAAGCTGCTTTGCAGTATTTCAATGTTTTGAAATTTATGAAGTCTTGCTTTATGGCCTAACATATGGTCTATCAAGGAAAATGTTCCATGTGCACTGGAAATAATGTATATTTTGCTTTTATTGGGTGAAGTGCTCTGTAGATGTCTATAAAATCAAGTTGGTGCATTGTATTGTTTAGTTCTTTTGCATCTTTGTTGAGTTTCTTTCTAGTTGTTATATCTTTCATTGAAGTGGTGTATTAAAGTCTCCCACTATGACGGTGGAGTCATTTATTTGACTTTCCAACTCTTTAAAGTCTGATTTATGTATTTTTGGGCTCTTTCATTGGGTCCATAGATATTTATTATGGTTTTATCTGCATGTTCAATTGATCCTTTAATCATTATATAATGTCCTTCCTTGTCTCTTATGGTGGTTTTTGCCTTAAAGTCAATTTGATCAGAAATTAGTATTGCCACTAAAAATGGCTTTTTTTACATTTGCTATTTACTTGATATATCTTTTTCCAACCTTTGATTTTTAGTCTATTTTTGTCTTTGTCTCTAAGGTGTGTCTCTTATAGAGAGCATATTGATGGATTTTGTTTTCGTATCCAATCTGCAACTCTCCATCTCTTGAATGGTGCATTCAATTCATTAACATTCAGTGTGATTATTGACAAGTAGGAATTGGTTACTGTCATTTTGTTATGTATTTTTCATGGTGTCCCTGGTTTCTTTGTTCCATATTATTTTCTGTGCTGAGCTCATTATGTTTATGAATGATGTTATCATTTCATTTGTTGGTGTTATTTTATTATTTGCTGATTATTTGTGCTTGGTCTCTTTTTTATTGTGATGTGAAGGTTTAGCATTTTTCTTTATGGTTATCCTGTGATTTGTAATTTTTTCCCTGAGTTTAGAGAAGTCCATTCTGTCTTGCAACTCTCTTGACTTCCTCACCATTTAGAAGTTCTGTAACTTCACATTATTTTCCTACTTTTTGGTTTGTAGTTGTCCTCACTTGCCAATTGATATCTCTGATTCACTGTATATTATCTTGTGAGTTTATTTTACTTCGTATATATCCATAGCTGTGCTTTCTGGGTTGTATCATCTTGTGTATTAATGGTTTGTTGTTGTTTGCTATTTTTGGTTCTCTGTTCAAAAGACTCCCTTTAGTATCTCTTATAAGATTGGTCTGGTTTTAAAAAATTCTCTTAATTTCTGCTTAGCTGGAAATCTCCTAATTTCACCATAATATTTGAGGGACAGTTTTTCCGGGTATATAATTCTTGGTTGAAAATTTTCTCTTTCAGAATTTTATATATACCATCCCATTGCCTTCTCACTTGCATGGTTTCTGCTGAGAAATCACAGCTTATTTTACTGGTTTTCCTTTGTAACTTTTTGTTTTTCCCATGCTGTTCTTAGGATTCTTTCTTTTTGGTTAGTTTTGATGAGTTTGATGATGATGTGTCTTGGTGATTTTCTTTTGGGGCCTATCCTGTTTGGGGTTCCTTGGACTTCCTGAATGTATATATTCTCATCTTTCATCATATCAGGGAAGTTCTTGTCCAACAAATCTTGAACTATTTTCTCACTGGTTTTAGTTTTCTCTTCCTGTTCTGGGATTCCAATGGCACATAAGTTATTCCTTTTGATGGTATCCCACATGAACCTTAGGCTTTCTTCATTTTGTTTTGATTTTTTTTTTT
>NW_006921617.1:18036270-18037264 GCF_000298275.1 Orycteropus afer afer | reverse complement strand
TCCTATTTCCACCCCTTGGTTCCTGGACCCATGCATCCTGGCTATTGGAGAAACAGAACCATATATTGGATGCTGGTTTAGAGCATATACAGCCTGGAGAACATTGCCACAACCCTTCAAGGTATTGCCACATAGCTGGTGCTGTATTTGTGTTTTTAAGAGGCCATTCTGTCATTCTATCAAGCCAGCTGCTTCAGGATGATGGGGAACATGATAAGACCAGTGAATTCCATGAGCATAAGCACATTGCCACACTTCATTTGCTGTGAAATGCGTCCTTTGATCTGAAGCAATGCTGTGTTGGATACCATGATGGTGGATAAGGCATTCTGTAAGTCCACAGATGGTAGTTTTGGCAGAAGCACTGAGTGAAGGGAAGGCAAATCCATATCCAGAACAATGATCTATTCCAGTATGAACAAAATGCTGTCCTTTCCATGATGGGAGTGGTCTAATGTAATCAACCTCCCACCAGGTTGCTGGATGATCACCCCTAGGAATGGTTCCAGACTCAGTGCTGGTCTCTGCTGTTGGCAGATTGGGCACTCAACAGTAGCAGTAGCCAAATCAGCCTTGGTAAGTGGGAGTCCAAGTTGCTGAGCCTATGCGTAGCCTCCATCCCTGCCACCATGGCCACTTTGTTCATGATCCCAATGAGCAATGACAGGAGTAGATGAGGAAAAAGGACAGCTGATTTCCACTGAATGTGTCATCCTATCCACCAGATTGTTAAAGTCCTCCTCTGCTGAGGTCACCTTTTGGTGGGCATTCTCATGAGACTCAAATACCTTTACTCCCATTCAGAGAGATCTATCCACATACCTCTTCCCCATCCATCCTTATCACCAATCTTCCAATCATGCTCCTTCCAAGTCCCAGACCATCCAGCTAAGCCTTTAGCCACAGCCCACGAATCTGTATATAATCGCACATCTGGCCATTTCTTATTCCATGCAAAGTGAACAGCCATATGCACGGCTCAAAGTTCTGCCCA
>NW_006921617.1:18034652-18035929 GCF_000298275.1 Orycteropus afer afer | reverse complement strand
CATGGTGACTTGGTGGCCCATGGTTAGGCGTTCAGTCTCTACTAAAGCCCAGTAACAAACCAAAAGCTGTTTCTCAAAAGGAGAGTAGTTATCTGCAGAGGATGGCATGGCTTTGCTCCAAAACCCCAAAGGTCTGCATTGCGATTCACCAATAGATACCTGCCAAGGACTCCAAACAGCATCTCTATCTACTACAGACACTTCAGGCACCATTGGATCAGCTGTATCATATGGCCTAAGTGGCAGAGCAGCCTGCACGGCAGCCTGAACCTGTTGCAGAGCCTTCTGTTGTTCTGGGCTCCATTCAAAACTAGCAGCTTTCTGAGTCACTTGATAAATAGGCTGCAGTAACACACCCAAATGAGGGATATGTTGCCTCCAAACTCCAAAGAGGCCCACCAGATATTGTGCCTCCTTTTTAGTTGTGGAGGAAGCCAGATACAATAACTTATCCTTCATGTTAGTAGGAATATCTCGACATACCTCACATCATTGGACCTCTAGAAATTTCACTGAGGTGGAAGGTGCCTGAATTTTTGTTGGGTTAATTTCCCAACCTCTAGTATGCATATATCTCACCAATAAATGTAGAGTCATCGATACTTCTTCTTTACTAGATACAATCAGCATAATGTCATCAATATAATGGACCAGTGTGATGTCTTGTGGAAGGGAAAGGTGATCAACATCCCTATGGACTAACTTATGACAGGAGTTGATATACCCCTGAGAAGGACTGTAAAAGTATATTGTTGGCCTTGCCAGATGAAGGCAAACTGCTTCTGATGGTCTTTTGAAATTGCTATTGAGAAAAAGGCATTGGTCAAATCAATACCTGCATACCAAATACCAGGAGATATACTAATTTGCTCAAGCAATGAAACCACATCAGGAAGAGCAGCTGCAATTAGAGTCACCACCTGATTCAGTTTACAATAATCTACTGTCATTCTCCAAGATCCATCTGTTTTTTGCACAGGCCAAATAGATGAATTAAATTGGGATGTGGTGGGAATCACCACCCCTGCACCCCTCAAGTCCTTGATGGTGCCAGTAATCTCTGCAACCCCTCCAGGGATGCAGTACTGCTTTAGATTTACTATTTTTGTAGGTAGAGGCAGTTCTAATGGCTTCTTCTTGGCTTTTCCTACCATAATAGCCCTTACTCCACATGTCAGGGAGCCAATGTGGGAATTCTGCCAATTGCTGTGTATATCTATTCCAATTATGCATTCTGGCACTGGGGAAATCACTACAGGATGGATTGGGGGACCCAC